>NC_064556.1:9473094-9642008 GCF_023856365.1 Brienomyrus brachyistius | reverse complement strand
CCGCCTTTCAGTACTAACAGACCGCACCCCTTCCTGTAACCCGCCACGCTGCCCCCCTCCTGCACACGCCCCCGTCCCGCCTTCTCGTCCGGCCACACCCCTTCCTGTAACCCGCCACGCTGCCCCCCTCCTGCACACGCCCCCGTCCCGCCTTCTCGTCCGGCCACACCCCTTCCTGTAACCCGCCACGCTGCCCCCCTCCTGCACGCGCCCCCATCCCGCCTGCTCCTCGTCCCACCTTCTCCTCGTGCGGCCACACCCCTTCCTGTAACCCACCACGCTGCACCCCACCTGCACATGCCCCCATCCCGCCTTCTCCTCGTCCCACCTTCTCCTCGTCCGGCCACACCCCTTCCTGTAACCCACCACGCTGCACCCCATCTGCACATGCCCCCATCCCGCCTTCTCCTCGTCCCACCTTCTCCTCGTCCGGCCACACCCCTTCCTGTAACCCGCCACGCTGCCCCCCCACCTGCACACGCCCCCGTCCTCTCCTCGTCCGGCCGCACCCCTTCCTGTAACCCGCCACGCTGCCCCCCTCCTGCACACGCCCCCGTCCCGCCTTCTCCTCGTCCGGCCACACCCCTTCCTGTACCCACCACGCTGCCCCCCACCTGCACACGCCCCCGTCCCACCTTCTCGTCCGGCCACACCCCTTCCTGTAACCCGCCATGCTGCCCCCCCACCTGCACACGCCCCCGTCCCGCCCTTCTCCTCGTCCGGCCGCACCCCCTTCCTGTAACCCCGCCACGCTGCCCCCCCCACCTGCACACGCCCCCATCCCGCCTTCTCCTCGTCCCACCTTCTCCTCGTCCGGCACACCCCTTCCTGTAACCCGCCATGCTGCCCCCCACCTGCACACGCCCTCGTCCCGCCTTCTCCTCGTCCGGCCACACCCCTTCCTGTAACCCCGCCCACGCTGCCCCCCTCCGGCACACGCCCCCGTCCCGCCTTCTCCTTGTCCGGTCACACCCCTTCCTGTAACCCGCCACGCTGCCCCCCCACCTGCACACGCCCCCCATCCCGCCTTCTCCTCGTCCCACCTTCTCCTCGTCCGGCCACACCCCTTCCTGTAACCCGCCCACGTTGCCCCCCCACCTGCACACGCCCCCGTCCCACCTTCTCCTCGTCCCGCCTTCTCCTCGTCCGGCCACACCCCTTCCTGTAACCCGCCATGCTGCCCCCCCACCTGCACACGCCCTCGTCCCGCCTTCTCCTCATGCGGCCCACACCCCTTCCTGTAACCCGCCACGCTGCCCCCCCACCTGCACACGCACCCCGTCCCGCTTCTCCTCGTCCCCCGCCTTCTCCTCGTCCGGCCACACCCCTTCCTGTAACCCGCCACGCTGCCCCCCACCTGCACACGCCCCCGTCCCACCTTCTCCTCGTCCCGCCTTCTCCTCGTCCGGCCACACCCCTTCCTGTAACCCGCCATGCTGCCCCCCACCTGCACACGCCCTCGTCCCGCCTTCTCCTCATGCGGCCACACCCCTTCCTGTAACCCGCCACGCTGCCCCCCACCTGCACACGCCCCCATCCCGCCTTCTCCTCGTCCCACCTTCTCCTCGTCCGGCCACACCCCTTCCTGTAACCCGCCACGCTGCCCCCCACCTGCACACGCCCCCGTCCCACCTTCTCCTCGTCCCGCCTTCTCCTCGTCCGGCCACACCCCTTCCTGTAACCCGCCATGCTGCCCCCCACCTGCACACGCCCCTCGTCCCGCCTTCTCCTCATGCGGCCACACCCCTTCCTGTAACCCGCCACGCTGCCCCCCACCTGCACACGCCCCCGTCCCGCTTTCTCCTCGTCCAGCCACACCCCTTCCTGTAACCCGCCACGCTGCCCCCCACCTGCACACGCCCCCGTCCCACCTTCTCCTCGTCTGGCCGCGGAGTCCTCTTCCCTTCCATGGTGGATCGCCGCTCGTCATGTGACATCTTACTCCTGCGCTCTGTGCCCTGAGCTTCTCTCGAGGCTGGTTATAGGGGCGGCAGGGGGAATAAGACATGAACCAAGGCCAACAACAGTCAGCACTAATGAGGTACAAGGCAAGACAGCCATCCTTCCCCCGCCCCCACAAAAGACTTAACATACAGAGCGAATTACCAGAGTCATATGACCCAGACCACACTGCCGGGTGGTGACAGCTGCAACTAGAACCTCACTGGCATTACCAGTACTAGTTATTAAAGATTTGTTTACCCACCTCAGTACCTTGCTTTAGCATTTGCTAACCATTACCAGGGCTATAACGGTACACATATTCATCGTGACCTATTCAGTAAATCATCTTCAGTTCAGTACACACGCTGAAAAGAATGAATACATTTACTGACATGGCTGGAACCTAAATCCACCAGACGATGTTGAATACGGAGAAACGATACGACGAGTGGCTTCGAGTTGGTCACGGCTAATGTTGGTTATATAGTACGTGGCCGTTTCGGAACATATTCGTTTCACAACAAATTCCACCAGCACTGGGGAGAGAGTAGCTCTTACAACGAAGACCGTCTGTTGGCTCTATTATAGCAAATTTGGATACATGTTGCTGGAAATGCACCCAACATGCTAATTCATTTGAGAGGATCATGAGTGTGTGTGCAACCTGAACACGCAGAAACAGCCTTTGCAACCAAGTCTCCCAGTGGCATTTAAGGCACTTCAGCCAGGAAATTCTGCTAGATACACGACTAACTCATCATTTTTGTTACGACTTCATAGTTTTGAATTTCTACATATTTATTTTTACAACGTGCAAATAAACATCTCTTGGTTTTGTTACTCCGGCACGTCGTTTGTGTTCGCAGTTTTATAAATAAACAATTTTAATAGAAATTGTTTCCCTGCTCCAACGGAATTGCACCAAACCATGAACCCAAAAAACGACATCTGTGCCGAACTGTGAATTCAGAGTACCGCTGCACTCCAGTTGTTACTATGACAGTTTGTGCTGAACCTGCCTGGATGGTGAACAGAATCACGTGGAACAGGGATGGAAGGAAGGGGGCTTTATTTGAAGGGAAAATGAGGTGAGCCCCCCCCCCCACCCCACCCCACTTGGCACTGGTGTTAGCACACCACCCCAGCCCCTATACAGAGGGAGCTTATCATGCATTATGTCAGGTATTGTCAAAAATATTCAGGTCTTAGCATTACGTCAACAAAGCCCAACGGCAGCTGCTGTGCGTCTGGATGTGCGAGGGGCGGTAGTGTGGACCCTTCTGTCCTCTTTAGAGCCACCACACATGACCGTCCACGGACCTGCGCGTCTCACAAACCCGTGTATCTCCAAGATCCGATCAAACCTGTCATGATTTACAGTGGGGTTAATTAAGGGAACAGATAGTGAGGGGGAGAGAGAGAGAGAGAGAGAGAGAGAGAGAATAACGAGAGCAAGAGAGAGAGAGAGAGCAAGCGCAAAAGTAAATGAATCCAAAAGAGAATGCGAGAGTGAACAAAATCGAGAGAGAGATGCTGGAGGATTAGTCTTTGAAACACAACACCCTCCTCTAAGCTGTGCCTGATCAGAAGCTGCATTACTGCAATCAATCACCTCGAAACAGGGCTTTAACCGCAGCAGTATAAATGCGACAGGAGTGTGTGTAAGACCACACGGTCCTGCATGACTCTGCATGGCTGCCGCCGCCTCGCCTCCTACCTGTCCGGCTGCCTGGGCTCCTGGCGGCGCCGCTCCCCGCTGGGCTCAGCCGCTCGGCTCCGGAGCCCCCCCGCCTGTGCTCGCGAGGCTGCGGACGGCAGGAGAGCGCAGACGTCACGACTGCAGGCTGGCCGGCGGCGTCGCTGCGTGTCTGCTCCGCCTCACTTCCCACAGCAGCATCTTGACCCGCTGGGACCCTCTTCCCACGACCTCCGCATGCATCAAGCTGACATCCAGGCCCCCCTCCCCACCCCAGCTCAATATCAGAAATCTGCAGGGACCCTGGAAGGACAGCAGATCACGCAGAGTCCCCCCCCCCCCCCCTCCCCGCTTTCTCGGGTCACAGGGCACATTGACTTATTCGCATTTATTATGCTGAAAGTGACTGACAGCCCATTTCCTTACAAGCCGGACATTCAGACACAGTTATAATGAGCAACGGACATTAATCTCGGCTCTAGCACACAATAGCCTCCCCCCTGGCATACTTCTCAGTGCCACAACCCCTGCAATGTGGAGGCAGCCTCAACACGCTCTTCCGTTTCTAATGCTAGCGACACTCGATGGGGTGGAAACCGCTGCGAGTGTCACAATCCCCGTGGTCACCGAATGAGGGTTCTGGGTGGCGGCACAAGGCATGATGGGAAGCAAACCCGCGTGGGACATTTGCAGCTGCCTCCTTAGGAGAGTCACCGGAGCATTTCTGACATGAAGAGCCACGTGAGAAAGGGAAGGCGTATTACTGCCGGCTCTTAAAAAGAAAGGACGTTCCCCAGGGAGAGGGAATGTCAAAACGGGACAAACAGATGGGATGTAATGAGTCTGCATGACAGATTCGGGGAAAAGCAGGACACCTGCCCAAACCCAGGAAGCGGTGGAGGTAAAGATAAAGACTAAGAGAGACCAGGCTTCATGTTTGCTAACCCTAAAGGGGGGGGGGGCGGCTGTGTAACATATGCAAACACGACGGATCACTTCACATCTGGGCTCCCCCTGAAATACGCCGATCGATCTACAGTGGCCTCTAGGATTCAGCCGACATTCCATACATCCAGAACCTTCCTTCTGACCGGGACGGGGGACGAACTCTGTTCTCGAACGTTATTGCCAAACAACCCTCTGCTTCCTGCCAAAACCAGAATGGGGAATCCAGAGGACAAATCATCACTCTACGAAACCGGCCGCCGTCACGTCGAGATCGTCACTATACTGACCGTCGATGTCAAGACTGTCACGGCGATTACCTGCATTTACCATGCAGGATGTATAGTGTGGTGCCCCAACAAGTCAGGTGGGAATCACCACTACGAAGACTGCGGAGATCAAACTGAATCACGGCGCTAATGCAGCATGAAATACTGCCAAAACCAGCCAGGACCACCGTCAGCTGGAATGGCATCCAGGGTTTGATTAGAGCTCGATGGGCCGGGATCCACATGGACGTCTGCTGCGGTTAGCGATGCGGCCAACGGGGCGGGCGGCAGAATGACGGCTCGGGAAGAACTGCTGACTGTGGAGCTTTTCCCAGATCTGTATGAGGGAGCCACCAAAACAAGCTTACGCCGGGGAAAGTGCACGCGCCGGACTTACCAACACGCGTACTTCACCCTACGCGTGTTCTCGCATACTGTTAACGTCATCTTGCATTACAGAAGACAAGAAGTACGGAGGATGGTAAAAAAAAAAAAAACCCTGGGTGCCATTTTTGTCCCACCCAAAATATCACGGATACATCATGCAAGGATGCAGAGAACAATCCCATGATTCATTGCGCCCCAAGTTCGTTTTTTGGAGGAACGTTAGCAAGACGGCTCTCGCCAAGAGCACAAGTGCGATCTTTGCATTCTTGGTACTGAGAAACGCCCTCTGTCTCCCAGCAAAGGTACAGCACTTGCAGCTATACCTCTTTTACATTTCAACTGACATTAGGTATATAACCAATGGTTAACGAGGTAAGTATATTTGGTAATGACACCCTAATCAGTAAAAGGTTCTATGCTTCCCATCAGTGGCTCTGGATGACAGTGACAAAGGATAACTGGATATCATGCCTCCCATTGAAAGCACGTTAAACACCCCATAAACACGCAGACTTTTCTGTTCCTCAGACAGTAGCGGCCCCCCTCCACCTCGCTGGGCGCTGCCTCTCTTCAGGCTCTCAGAGACCAGCCCTGCGGGAGCAGTCTGGTCACGGCTCACTAAGAGCTGTTTAAGTTCCCGGACAGACAGGCCACCTGCGACAGAGGGGAGTGTCTCGCTCTCAGCCACGGGGATCAAGGACTCAGATCTGGGGCGTCTAATAGAGGAGAGCGAGGGCTGGTGGATTCGGAAAACAGGAGTCGTGGGGAGAACTTTGAACAGACAAAATGGGACCAAAACATAATGAACTTACTGTACAAAAGGTCCATCCAACAAATACAACCTCAATGTTCAAAAGAAAGAGTCAGACTTACTTCTATCATCTCTTGTATGGTTCCCAACAGCTTCCAAACGACTGGCTAAATCCTAACATCTTGCAGGAAGCCCCCCACCCCCCCGACTGGTTCATAGACGCTTGCTGCCGGCTACGCATTTCGGGATGATCCTACTGCGGGCCAGAGAACGAAGCTGGCAATCGTGGTGTAACACCAGCCCAGACACGCAGTACGGCATCAGGATCCGGCCTCAAGGAGCAGTAAGTGGCCACAGGATATGCAGGCAGGTCTCTGCTGCGGAGGGGGGGGGGGGTGTTTGCCCACAGAAACAGTGGGAATGCATTCAGATTCCTGCTGCACCTTGGCAGTGGGGGTAACATGGCACTCTGGAGGAACGGGACAGCTTGGGGCTGGGGGCAGGGCTGTACCCCAGGATGCTGCATGCTAACCGGAGGTGGCCCACTCCTCAGCTGATGCCCATCTGGTGTCATGGCCCTTTGGCTTCTGACTCAGAGGGTAGACGCTGTGTGCAGGTTCGGGAACCGATCGCATCTTCTCCTCATCCCTTTACGGATAGGGGAGTGAATCTCGCTCCGACAGGAGGGTGTGACGTGTCAGACAAATGTTCATGAACAGAAGAGCAAACACACCCTCTCATCCTTATTCTCACACATCCGATAAGCTGGAAAACCAACCCCCCCGGGATTCTAACCCATGCTGCTGTTTAATTTCATGCCATTTGTTGACAGTGGTCCCTTATCAGCTCATCGTCGCTGTGACGGCAGGTCACATGGGCTCAGCAGTGTAACAGGCAGTACCCTGCACCATACCCACAGAGCTCACCCCCCCCCCCCCCCCACCAAGGGGGAAAGATGGGGGGACTTCATAGGAAGAATTAGTAAGGCGAAAAAACGCCAAAGAGTTCACATTCAGAGTGTCGCCCCGCTGAGCATCAAACAGCAGCTCAGCTGTAACACGTCTACAGGCGATATATGCGTGACAGAATGCATGAGAGAGCCGTGACAACACCCCCCCCCCCCATGAGAGCAGCAATGCAGCTAAAGCACATATAAACACATGATATTTACACACACAGCCTCAACAGCTATCACTGCACGATACAGGATATCACACACACACACCCCCATGGAGAGGTGGAGATGCGCTCACCGCAGCAGTCGGTCAGTCAGTCAGTCCGGAAGGTTCTTGGCCCATCACACCGGCAGGCATGAATCAGGATTGCCGGACTGCTGGGTCTGTTCCTGATGTGAGATTCACACAAGGAAGCTGCTCGCCGGAGCTCAGCCTCTCTCTCCCTCTCCCTCCCTCTCTGGCACACAGACCATGCGTACTGGTTCCTCTCTCTCTCCCCCTCCCTCTCTCCCTCCCTCCTATTCCTAACATAAAGCTGGTGTCTCATGAATTACCAGGGACTTACTACTGAAATAATTACTCTAATTAACCGATTAAGAGTCTGAGAGTAAACCTGGGGGCCCGAAGAGGGCCGGACCCTAAAAAGAGGGGCCATACTGTGCAACCTTTAAACACCGTTGCCGGTTACCCCATCTTACTCTCCATGGCACATGTAGGTGAGAGCGAGCTTGGCAGCGAAGGGCAGCTACTGTACCTGTAGCGGCGTCCATGGAACTGGGGGTTAAGGGTCTGGCTCACGGGCCCACAGATTATCCTGCCGAGGCCAGGACCAGCAAACCGGTCACAGAGGCTTTCAGCTGGCTAACATCACAACATTTCTACTATTATTTAAACTAGTTACTTTAACAGGCTTTTGATTTCATGCTTATGATGTCATTAATATTCATTTGAGTGTAAAGGCAAGATTTAAGCTCTCCCTTTATTTGCCAGACTGTGCCTGCCTGCCTGTCTGCCTGTCATTTTTAGCAGCTGAAACAGCCAGCAAAGCAAGGGATCCAGTCCCGCAGAAGGATCAAGGCTCGCTGAAGGACGGATCGGGACGACCCTGATCAGCAAGCTGCAGCATGACGATGATATCAAAGACACAGTCTTCCAACATTAACTGTTCGTATGACAGGTTCTCAGCGCTACTGAGCCAGAGTTCGCTAGTTTGCTACATCGCAACCGAGCTCTGCATTCGAACAAAACTGGGGGGATTCCAGTCTGTGAGTTTGTGATAGGTCTTCTAAGGCATTAGTAGGAATTGACATTTAACACGAGGGAATTACATACAGGGAGCACTGACACTGATACTCAACTCAGCCAGCCCATGGAAAGAGAGGGGACGCCACAGGGAGGGAGGGAGAGAGAGAGAGGGGGGGGGGCACCACAGAGAGAGAGAGAGAGAGAGAGAGAGAGAGAGGGGGACCACAGGGAGAGAGAGAGGGGGACCACAGGGAGGGGGAGAGAGAGAGAGAACCACAGGGAGATGCCCGATCACATCATTGCCCTTCTGGGCACCGCGAGCAAACGGCCCGGTAATCCTTCTGGAACAGAAGCCTGCAACAGCACCTTCCCCAAGGTGCCGAATTAAGCTAAGCCCACCCCAGGCAGGAATGCGGGCGTCCTGTAAACATGCACAGTGAAACTCCCCTGAAAGGTGGCGGCCCTTATTATGACAATCACCATAAGGACAGAGTTACACCATCAGTTCAGCATGCACTTTGCCTTTTGGAGAATGAAGAGGGCTGTACGGAGCAGAATGCTTTAAAGTAGGCATCGGTGTAAAATGCCAGTAATACCCTGCTCAGAATGATTTGGTTCATATTCGGCTCAGACAGTTTGTGGCACGAAAGGACACCGAATATTCTGGGAAGTATTACACAAGCTGTTACTCCTACATCAATACAACAACACTGCACACAGTAAACAGCCAGTCGCCGCAGCCAGTAACTTACGACACCAGTCACTTGTCCCGGTTGTGGCAGAATTCACCTTTTGCTCTAGCAGCCACAGCAAATCGGCCAAGTCTCCTTGGAAGAAGCACTGAAACACAGGGTACTTCCTGCTCCAAGACGTAAGTCTCAAAATTAAGGCATGATTATATATCAAATCTGCACACAGTAACTGTACATCTGGATGACAGACGAGCAAATATGCATCATATTAGATACTTTATAGTGTGCAAATGACATTGTTCTCTGGCTCTTCGCTTCCAGCCAAAGCTAACCAGATCACTTGTGCACGTACCGAATATAGCGAGATATAAATGCACATTGTCCCGTTGTCAAACCACGGAAGTCCGGGGCCTTACGCGCCTTGACTGGACAAGGGGAAGAGGAAATGTGGGGAGGGCACTTTCCAGCTGCAGATGACCTCACGTCCCAGTATTCCCAGTATAAAACTGTGCTGCTTTGCACGGGGTTAACGGTTCAATCGAACGGAGTGTGGATGCGGGGAGCCGAATGGATGGATGGATAGATGCCCCGGCATCTAAAGCAGAGTCACTGCACCCGGCTTGGTACGAAGCGCTTAATATCCTACACCAGCTGCAACTTTTAACTCACACGGGTAGTTCTTTTAACAGATATAACCGAAAGGAAAAGCAGACAATTCCGAGCCTGGAGTCAGATCGGGGAAAGCACTGCAGCAGATCGAACCGGCTGAGGGGTACAGCAACACAGGCTGCCCAAACTATTCATCGGTGCCGAGTTTGCTTACAAAGTCCCCTCCAGTGCCGAGTTTGCTTACAAAGTCCCCCCTCCCCCGATAAACTGCGCTGTCAGCCCCAGCCGATAAACTGCAACCAGCCCCAGCCGTGTCCGGGAACATGCCAGCAGCGGCGTTGCTCACCGATCAGCGGTCGCTTTTCCTCCGCCATCTTCGGCTGTCTGCCTGGACGGGCTGCGGGAGTGCGGGGGACTGGAGGCGGACGGGCTGCGAGGGGCTGTGAGAGGCGGAGACGGGCGGATGGGGCTGCTCTGCTATGCACTGACCCCCTGCTGCAAAGACTGGCACCGCAGCCGGGAGGCGACGATCCGACAGCATGCAGCTCAAATCAAAGTTTCACCGCAGACCAGCCCGGCGCTGCAGGCGGGGACCGCTTGATTGGCATCGAACGGGAAACAGATGAAATCAATGATGCAGAACAAAGAAGTTTGGGTTTCACTTATAAGTTTCTAATCGGTTTGTTACAGAGATTTCTGAATACTGAAACAGCAGTAAAAGCAACACGAAGGAACACATATAGAGTCTCTGGAGAAAAGCACACGGCTTTATGCTCGTACTGTATTTAAAATATAGCATCCTACATAATACTGTTACTATAAATATATGGCATGATACAAGGTACTGTATTATTTTAACCAGGCTAGAACTTCAATGATGAACATTCCTTTGGGAAGTCTGAAAACATGGGCAGAAGCTTCTGCTTGAATTCCATCTATATTTTCGGGCGTCAACATTTACGTGACAGCACCCAATAACAACTGAAATACACACTAGACTTAGGGAGAACGATATCACACAGCCATACGTGAAATTTCTGAGACTAATATTACAATATTTATAAGACAAGAAAGAGATGACATTACCCGAAATAAACTACAGCCAAACAGAACTTATTATCTAAGTCTACTAACAGAGTGCGTCAAATAAGTTGGTGTTGCGGAAAGTTGTGGCAACAGACATGAAACATTCCCTATAGAAGGTATGTTATTATTGCGCATGCGTAAATCGTGATGATGACGCTGAAACAGCGTATCGCGCAGCCCTATATATTCGTATGATTGTGTCAGCATGTACCCTGTAATAGACTGGCATTCCGTCCAGTGTATAACACAGCTTTATGCTGCGTATGATAGGATAAGCTCAATTTTAAAACAAGGTTTTATACCATTTTTTTCCACATTGAACGCATGATATTAAAAACAACCAAAACAACATTATAAATAGCTATCGTTTTCCTGCTCCCCATTCTATATGAAGTTTGGATTTCTTCTCAAAACATCCTAGTTTTCCCCAAGGGTGGAGATTATATGTATATTTCTTCATTTGGCCAAAGCGATGTAGAGGTGAGGATCAAAGAACAGGATCAGCCAGATCCTGGCGCAACTGGGATTAAGTTTTACGGAAGGGCCCAACGGTGAAACCACTCTGCCGGCCAAGGGATTTAAACAGACAACCTTCCGATCACCTGCGAAGCCACTCAACGCTCTGCAGTTATATCGGCACACAGGCTCCCTCTGGTGACTGTTCGTATTATTTGTTCATTTTAGCTGTATTTTCGTTGATGACTGTAAGAAAAGCTGACGACATAAAAAAAGAACTTTTTTTTTAACAGACTCTTATGTTCAGGAGACTCTCCCATCAGGATTCAAGGTTTTATTTGTCACGTGCACAATTTTGTTGGTATGCTGAGATAAAAATCCCAGCTTGCTCCAGCGACTTTACAAAAAAGAGAGTGTAGATAAATAAAGGTGAAATTGAATTAATTAATTAAAGTGGGGGGGCGGCTAACAACAAGGGCAAAATAGAAGATACATGAATGATATGGATAAAATTACTATTCGGAGACAGTGTAAATGGTATTATCTACAGCGTGTACGGTAGGCAGAGTGCAAATGGCAGTATATTTGGACTTGAAAGTAAACAATTAGGGTGAGTATTGTTAAAATGGGACACTTTTTGAAAATGCGCTTTCAGGAAAAATCATCTCAGTGTCTTGAATCCCGGCTTGGTACCATTCGAAATACATTAATGCCTCTTGAGCATTACATAGAAGAGAACATAAAGAATTAGCCCACTAAATACATATATTAACTGCAAAGTTTAACGGTCCCGTTTTGCCAGGTGTCCCATTTTAACAATCATCACCCTAACGATGAGGGAAATTGTATATGAACATGAAAGTGAACAAAGCTGTGGGAAGTTGTTATGTATACACAGTGAAGTGACATTAATAATTAACTAACAGTTACAGTATTATAAAAAGTCATTGGGCTTGTCCATGTCAAGGACAGAAGTTCCTCTTGAGGCATTGAGCTTGAGGCACCTAAAGCTTTTCATGCTTTCCAGTGGTGCCTCACTGGTGGGACTCTTCTGCTGAAGTCAACTTCCTTGTTTTGCTGACGTTGTTGCGACTGTCAGCGTTATCAGGGAAAGCGGTCTCTCATTGTTAGAGATGAGCTCCAGCTCCACTGTATCATCCACAAATGGAACTGGAATCGTATCTGGGCACAGTCATGAACGTGGTGAGAGTAGCTGAACCTCCGTAGTCTTCTACAACATCAATCTGCAAAAATCATTTTCTTCTTATACTTTATTTTCATGTTAGTATAGGATCATTATTATTAATGATGCTGCTCTTTTTCAGTTATTTTCTGTTGTATCTGGAAAGCCAACTGTATGAGCCACACGTAGCATTCCAACGTACTGTTCTGTACCAGTGCAAATGGCAATATCTATCTATCTATCTATCTATCTATCTATCTATCTATCTATCTATCTATCTATCTATCTATCTATCTACGTCACTCAGTACCCTGTGATGCACGTGCAAGGTGTGGCTCACGGTGCTGTCAGGTGACCCGTTTTGTGTTGCTTGACATTCCTTACAGATTTAAATCCGTCTCCAATACCAAGCCTCAGATATAATCCCCTTCTGCCCCCCCCCCCCTCGTCACGAGGTTCCCACTCAGAGAGAACCTTACAGTGACTTATATTTTTTACTATTGTGAAGTTTGCAAGCAGTGTGCCAGCTGCCTTTGATTAACAGTGTCGTAAATCTGGTCGGGTTTCCCTATATATGTAGGGAGAGAATAAAATAAAAAATGACACTCCATAACTGTGAAAGACGTTGAACATATAGAATATGGTATTTACAGAGCAGCTGGGAAGCCATGTAGCCACCTCAGATGCATGCATTAAACATATTTACAAGAAAAAGGAAACATCCATCTTTATTGTCAGTTATGGGCTTACACTGCGCTGGTGAAATGGTAAGGGTAGGAGTGGAAGGTAGAGTTTACCTAGATGCGAGCCTGAACAGCAGTAAACTTTTATGACCATAGTATATGTTACTTAATTTAGCAACACTAGATAATGAATTAAAAAATGAACATGAATATTTGCATTGGTTCTCAATTAAACCATCTGAAGTTCAATCAGTTCATTTAATTTTTGGTTAATGTTTGATCAGAAAATGAATTATCCGTTGTGGAGATGCAATATGAAGAGCCTCCTTTAGTGCATGGAGATCCTGAAAAGGAGACATGAACAAGACAATCTGTATGATTTGTCAACAGAAATATCCCCAGGCAATATAGATAAATCCCAGCGAATTAATTAATGAAAGGAATTTTTTTAATTGTGCGAATGAGAATCCAGGAGTCATACCTGAGTCAGTCGCATTCGCCTGCGAGCATAGCGCAGACCACGAGGATGATCACGTGACGTTAGCCACGCACTCCCCCCTTCCTGACGGAAGTTATAGCTTTCTACTCAGGAAGAAGCTTCTATAGGATGCTGTAGAAGCCGTGTACTAGCCACACTGAATCAGTCTGTACTGGGTTTTGAAAGACTAACAATCTTTACTACCCCAACCAGAACCCACCACACTCAGACAACAACCGACAGGGCCCACTGGTTTAGCTACTGCCTGAGTGCCCTTATATCGCGCATACACTCATGTGCTCATTAAATGCTTATATTATAGTATTTAATGCTTGCATTAAATACTATAATTACGAGACACAACAAGTTTAGACACACGACATTACAAATACAACAGAATGCACACTATCCATCCATTTTCCAAACCGCTTATCCTAATGGGTCGCGGGGGTCCGGAGCCTATCCCGGAAGCAGTGGGCACGAGGCAGGGAACAACCCAGGATGGGTTGAACCCGGGTCCCAGAGGTGTGAGGCAACACTGCTAAGCACTGCACCACCATGCTGCCCCCCAGAATGCACACTATTTACAGCTAATTAATTACACATATTTTCATCTGGCACTGCGCCATGGTCCCGCATTGGGTATTTCCCCAACCCCCCTGCCCCTGCACAGCGCCGAAACACTGTAGGGGAGACCCGGGACAATAGTTGGACTGGGTCCATTAACTTAAAGTAATCCCTTCTATATACCTCTCCTCTTCTGCTAGCTTAAGATTCCTAGCAACAACTCCGATGCTCATGAAAGTACAAAGGGTAATTTCTAAATGGATACCAGATTCGATTCAAGAACTGTCCCCGATGCCCAGGTGGAGAGACTGCGTTTAGATCTCAAACATAAGCAGGTACGTTAGAAGAATTTTATACCCGAAGGCTCTGTGCTGCCTTTTACGGTATTTAATTACACAGTTTGAACAATTCCTACACTTAGCCAGCATATTAGGCTCATCCACCGACCTTTCAGTCGCGTATCCTGCTTACAACGCAGGAGCCTCAACCGCGAAGGCGCCAGACTGCCTACTGAATGAAACATGCGTAATTAATTATAAATATTTACAGACACATCAAAAGAAAGCAATTCCACGATTACCGTAGAAGATAGAATGACTAAACAAAACTGTAAGCGAATTACATAATATTACAGTATCCATTTAAAAATATGATGTGTTATATGAATAATGGTAGAAACGAATAACAAAGAATTACTGCATGCAAATGAAAATCGTTAAGTCAGGATCGTTTTAGTCTACAAAAAAGGAAATAATGTTTAGTAATTATGTTCCACAAAAACTGGGCGTGGGTTAAAGCTCACATCAAGGTACATCATGAGAGAGGCGCTAAACACATCCGCTTTTACACAGTGCCCACGGTAAGGACTCCGCACAGCACACTTTATATAATATTAGGGAATTTATTAAAAAATTAATTTCATTTTTAAGATTCTCATAATTATGAAATCACTCATTTTTCAAGATTAGTTTAAATTTACCGGTTTTCTTTTTTTCAGATCCACGGTTCTGTTTGGTAAGACGTTATTTTCCATTTTTATTTAGAAATGGGTCTTTTGTAGATACGGGTCATTGTAGTACTATAATGCTTCAAATGTTACCTTTATATGATATTCATTTTAATGGGAATATATGGATACGCTGAACATCCAAATGTGTCTTTGTCCACTGTTATTATCTTTTAAAATACAGATTTACTCTTCACTTTGGAGGATTTCTCATGCTGTTCTGGTAGTGATGGTAGCAGATTAAGTTAACACACTTAACTTTAAAATATCATCAGAATTGTATTAGAATTTAGTTTACGAATTTGCTTCCTATAATTTCTTAAACAGGGATTGTACACTGTTATGTATGTGGAGCTAGTGCCTATATTTCCTGTTTTGGGATACGTTATGCAGATACATTCCTTGCTGCTCCGAGTTACGTTACTTTGGTTTTTGTACATTAAATTCACAATGAAGTCGCCATCTACCGTCACACTCTGGTATTACAACTTCTGTAGCTTTAATTTATAAAGTGACGTTTTTTGTTTCATAAAACTGAACAGTCATTTACAATTTTTATGAACGTGCAATGAGTACTACCAGGGTAAATGCGGTATGTAATGGTGGCATTGGTTTCTGGCAACTCCCGCGACTCTGTTCAGGATAAGTTGACAGAATGGTGACGGATAGATGTCATACTTGATTTTAGCAGTAATGTATTTTATCTTGTGCATTAAGAGAACATATTACACACGTGTTGTATTTACGTTAGTGCTGTTAATCTAATAAAAACAACATGTTTTTTAAGATAATACACATTACTCTGGACCATTACTTAAAAGATAAAACAAAACTAAGCAAGATGGATAGTGAACAGTTTGTTTTTATTTTCATTTAGATTAACGATGGTGACCGTGTGGAAATACAGTTGCGTGATCATCTTCGCCTGTTTCCTGCACTCTTCCTGCTTGCAAGAGCCAGGTACACGGTTACATCTTGCTAAGGATGCCTAACATCATCTGTTAATGTCAAATAAAACGCGATGATAAGAAAAGAAATGGCTTGACCATAACAATACTGACAGCAGATAGCAGCGATACCCTGATCGTGTCCATCTTTGCATTAGATGACCCAAGCTTGTGGGGGAAGAAGGTGGACTTTTTGCTGACGCAGTGCCGCTTCTGGCAGCTGAGTCCCGCTCTGATCATCCCGGAGCTGGAGGAGTTCACGCTTTGCGTGGACCTGCGTAGTAAAATCAGCACCCAAGATTGGACGGTCTTCATGTACAAGAGGCACGGTGACACACGGCCGGAACTGGGGCTGTCCGGGATGGGGGGCATACTGCAGGTGTGGCTCTTTGGCAGAGAGTGGCCCACCCACGTTACACTGCCGGAGGACAACTGGCGCTCTATCTGCATGCTGCGGTCAAGGCAACCGTACCAGCTGCGCCTCTACGTTAACGGCGATGAAGTCTTCAGCGCCTACGAGTCAAACCGCGACACAACCCGCCGTCTGGCACCCAACGGCACTCTGAGCCTGGGCACGTCCCACGGCTTCACTAACGGAGACATGGTCCCCGAGGACGGCACCAGCTTCCTGGGCTCCGTGTCCGTGTTCCGCATGTGGGGACACGACATCGGCTCACACCAGCTGTCTGCGCACAGCTGCGCCGAGGGCGACATCATACGCTGGAATGCGCGGGACTGGGATATGAAGGAGTGCCATGCAGTGCCTGACCCCAGCCTGCCGTGTGGTGAGAGCGCAAATCACCCATAAATCACTGCCTGTTAACTGTGCATAGTTACTCATGAGAATGATCACACTCTAACGTGGGGAGATCTGAAATTACTTCCTGCTAACTGTGTTTAGCTATCTGGGGGGGGGGGGGGGGGGATAACACCCTGGAAAAATTACTGTTTAATGACATATTTGAACATATAGACTAGTGTAGCCTTCACCAGGATAAAAGGTTGAAAGATGGATGGATACATATTTTTAAATATGCATTTCAACACTCTGGTGACCTAATATATCATAGTGAAATTTGCTCTTTACAAATCTTTACAGAAATGTTATTTTCCCGGCGGGGTGGGGCCGCCTGGAATTTACTCCCATGTTCCCAGCATAAAGTTACTGCACCTGCACTTTAATAAGCATTTAGCATTTGTGTCAAGTGCATCAAGACATGTGCAAATGACGAACAGCCTATAGAGAGGTTTGAGAGCTTAATTTAGCATGAAAATGAAAAATTAATTTGGTCTTAATCGTAGATGAGTGGTAAGGAGCAGGACCTGGCCAAATGTAATAGATGGTATGGACATGTCCTCACCAATATTGTGGGAGTACTCTCTGTGTTTAAGGGGGGCGGGGGGTTTGGGGCTAGTTTGGTCCCTAGCAATGTTGCAGCCGAACCCACGCCCTTAGTCTTTGGACACCAATTGTTGAGTTCAGCTGTTTGAGCCACACTCATTGCTAAGCAGTTTCCATAGACAAATGATGGAAGTAGAGTGGGGACGTTTAACATGGCGCCATTATAGGATCAGAGCACCAGATTTTTGCCATTAGCCCCGCTGCAGTCAAGTTCCCAATACTTTAGCCAATTTTATAATAATAATAACAACCACAACTAGTACTTTATTGATCCCCATGGGGAAATTCTCTTTACACCTCCTACAACCTGCTCTCTGTAGGTGAGAGTAAGACATAGGTATAAGATGGCAGCATTACGCACTGCCCTACCATGCCCTTCAGTGGTTGATGTATTATTATTCTTGGTTGTATCAGTGGGATACCTTTCCAGGAGCATCAGGAAAACTGGACACTTTAAACGTTTCTGTAACTTAATCGTCACATTCAATAAATGTTCCTGGAATGAAGAATTGTTAGCTGGGTAGGAGCATCCACAACTCAGCTCCTGAATATTAGGCCATGCGAGCTGACAGAGTGGGACCACGGAGTGCAACAGCATGTGGCATGTAAGAATCACCTCCCCTTATTTGAGACACCACCTGCAGAGTAGGGGCAACAAGGAACAGGTGAGGACAATTAATGGGTACAGCAGGTTCAAACCCCAAGGGAAACTAAAACAAGGAAAACTGAACATAATACAACCTGGAAGTAAACACAAGGGACTGTGACCGGAATACATACACATAATAAACCAAGAGAACATAAAATAACAAGTATTAAACACAGAAAAAATCAACTAGTTGGGGTTTTCTCTGACCACCCTCAAACCCACAACAAAAGGAAGTGTGCATGATGGCTGGCCACTTACCCTGTTCAGCCGCCCAGAAGCCCAAGTAGTAGGGGAACACACTAGGGACTGAGGGGCTACAAGACAGAGGAGGGAAGAGGTAGGACAGCGACACCTGCTGGCAAAATGGGGAAAAGACACATGGGACAGGGCCAGACGGGCACCGGTCCTGACAGTGAGGCAGCAGAAACGTGTTCAATGGTCAGCTATGGGGTGTATTTATCCTGGCTTCAGAGTGAAACGTATATGTTGTTGAAAGCATCTTCCGTGAAATGATCAATTAGTAAGATATACTACACTTCTAATCACAAATAAAATTAATTTACACTGACTCAGTTTTTTGGCAATTTTATGGAGGAGGCTGTACTTCCCGTGTAGCCTTAGAACAATCGCTTGTGGTTCCAGTAAAGGGTAATCTTAATTAGTCAGCATTAATTGCAGACATTTTAGATTATTTTGTGCTTCCAACTGAGAACAGTTTGGGGAAGGCCCTTTCCTGTTCCAGCATGACTGTGCGCAAAGAGAGGTCTGTAAATCCATGGTTTGATCTGGATGGTGTGGAAGAACTTGACTCTGCCTCTTGGAACACCTTTGGGATGAGATGGAATGCAGGCTTTGAGCCAGACATTCTCATCCGACGTCAATGCCCGCCCTCACTGATGCTCCTCTGGCTGAATCGGATCAGATACACTCCAAAATCCTATATAGAACATTCCCAGAAGAGTGGGGGCTGTTACAGCAGTAGCAAAAGCACCATGTCCATGTTAGCACCCATGGGATATTCCATTTCACATATACCTGGGGTGACGTATTAGTGTTCACATACTTTTGACCAGGGAGTTTATAAAACCTTTCCGAAGGCAAATTCAAATCCAGTGCAGATCTAGGAATTCTCAGAAAACCGAAAATGCTGAGTCGTACTCAGATTGGATCGAATTATTTTGCAGGTGACAGTTCTCCTGTGACCCCACCCGTGATCATGTCCAGCACCAAAAGACAAGGTAAGATTCTCATAAGGAAGCTATGTATGTCTGACTCGTAAATGTGATTAAACATATATGTACGTATACATTCATGGAAGTCGGGTTTGGAAAAATTAGTATTGTTTTTATCTAACAACCAGTACTGCGTAGTATTAGAAGCAGGTCTGAGCGGGTATTTAAGTGGCATTTATTATCCACTACCATTCCAATGTTGTACCCTGTGGAGATTTCAACTCCCTGTTAATAAAATGCAAAAGTTCGTAAAACCAGTGTATAGACACTGAGGCTAAAAGACTGAGGGTATTTTGATGCTTTTCTGAATTTTGCCGAGGCTCACATTGTTCTCGGACGTTCACGTGCTTCACTTACATACAGAACGTCAGTCTACCGAGGAGGTATCCAGCCTTCCTCCAGATGTCGCCGAGACATCCGTACCTGTCTCCACCCATATGACCCTGACCAGCTCCGTGGGACATGAGTCCGGTAAGAATGGATCGATGGATTGATCCCTCTCTACATTAGTGATCTTCAACCCGGTCCTTGGGAACCCCCAGGCAGTCCTCGTTTTTGCTCCCTCCCAGCTCCCAGGGAACTGGGAGAGAGCAATAATGTGGACTATCTGGGAGTTCTCGATCACCGCCTGGGAGTTCTCGAGGACCGGTTTAGGAAACACTGCTCTGCATATCCAGAAGCAACAGTCTGCAGGCTTGACTTTAACTCTTGTGCTGCTGATTTGTAATTACAGACAGTTTCTTCAGGGTCAGCCTTAACATGACCATCTCTGACATCCCACTAGACCCCCAGGACATCATACAGAACTGGGTGAGCAGCAGAAATGACAGCAATGCCCTTGATCTGATGGGTCTCACTCATGCCACAGATCCAGACCTTCTAACACCTGGTGTCTTTGCTGGTTTCTAGCTGACTGTGACTTTAGAGAAGCACCAGATGATGGTTCTGAATTTGAAAGTCACCATCCCCAGGCACGTAACCGTGACATGGAACGTCTGCTTCAGGCTATGCAGCTTTCATGGGGATTGACTGGAAATGCTTTCTGTAGAGCAGGAAACATATTCCTGGAGACTATCTGCTGATAATGACTATTAGTAATGACCGTGTGTCTTGCAGGCAGCAGGAATGGATGAATCCGAAGGTGGGGGAGGTAAGAATATTAGTGACCAGTCAAACTGGTTATACTGGGTCAGCTTTAGTCATATGTTGGACCAGCTCAGACCTTGTATTATCCCAAAAACCTAATCGTTTTACAGTTTGCTGCTTTAAGCAGCTGTATTCTGGTTACCGGTAGTTATCTCACTTTATCTTCACTGTAAAACCATGTGTTTAAACCTTGTTAATTCTCTTATACTCAAACTTTGGTGAGAAATGAAGAAAGTCTGCAGTATTCACGGTCATCTCTCTTAAAGTGCATTTTGTCGAATTTATACAACAAAAAAAAATCACAAGTAAATCTGTGTTTGAAATGACCTTAAAGAACTACACGGAGGATGACGTCTAGGGTCTGAGGTAATTAGTAAGTCAGTAAGTTACGCAGATCTTCTGTGTTGATACCACCTGCTATTAACTATAAACATATGACCTTCAGCGTTGGCTACATACTCTTTGTATTAAACACAGAGATATAAGTAGACTGGTGGTGCTGGAATTAACTGATGAATACAACATTACATATATCATCCATACATCCATCCATCTCATTCCTTGTCAGGGTTACAGGGGGGGTCTGGGGCCCATCCCAGGCAGCATAGGACCTAAGGGGGGGGGTTCCAGGGCTGGAATGGGATGCCAGTTCATCATAAGTCATACACATGCAATCATGGGCATCATGGGCACTTTCACAGATCCCACTACGCCCAAACCCATGTTTATTCCTTTTCCTAGTCTGCTGTGTATTGTTGTCTGTTTTACGATGCCCTGTTAAATGTGTTTATTCGGATTCTACATGCTTATATCTGTTTGATGTTTTTAGCATCAGTAGTCACACATTTAAAATGATTTTGTATGTGACAGAGAGTAACAGAGAAAGTGTGCCTAATGATTGATGGGTTTTTTGCTCAGGGTGCTGTTTGCTTCCTGGGATGGCCAGCAGGCTCTCTGCGGCCTGTGGAATAGAGGTTACTCATGGGTGTGGTTCAATTAATTCATGATTGCCAGGTAGTTCCTCTAATAGGCGCGACCACAGACACTTAGGGTGATAACTCAAAAAGTATTTGACAGATCTTTTTTTGCAGACGAAAAAAAGGTGAGCAGTGGTGGCTTTATGATTAGGGAAGCACACTCGTAATTGAAATATTGCAGGTTCGAATCCCTGACCAGCAAGGCACCACTGAGGTACCCTGAGCAAGGTACTGCCCCTAAGCACTGCTCCCTGGGCGTTGAATTAGCTGCCCCCTGCAATGTAACACAGGGCTTAAATACAGAGAACGCATTTTGTTGTTGTGTGCTGTGGTGTGACAACTATTCACTAGGATTCTAAAAATTCAAATTGCGTGGGTGACAAACTGGAAAGAAAATTTTGACACAGCACCAAAGCTGAAGTAATGCCTTCGAGTAGTGGGAATCCAGATGATATTTGACCCTGTGGATGTGCTAACTCAAAAAGTATCTGATGGATCTTGTTGCCACTTTACAACAACAATATATTGATGAAGATCTATACCAGATGAAAGTTTGAGACAAGTCGCCCATTGGCAGGAAAGGATAGAAAGGTGCAGAAGATACTTGGTCTTGTGAACACAGTAACTATAAAGTACTGGTGTCAAACTCCAGTCCTGGGGGGCCAGAGCCCTGCACAATTTTGGGTTCCCCCTCATTTAACTCCTGATTCAACTCCTTGTGCTAATTACCACACAGCTCTTGAGCTGAATCATTTGCGGTGGAACAGGGAAAGAACTAAGCTACACAGGGCTCCGCCCCCCCAGGTCTGGAGTTTGACATCCCTGCTCTAAAGGGATCCATGTATCTTCTCCTTTTAATAAAGTTTTTGGAGAGGTGGGGAGGGTGTATAGAGGTGCAAGAGATTGTAGAGGTTAGGGGTGTGTGGGAAGAGTAGGGATTAGATAGAGGGAAGGGGTGACCGGGGAATACTTTGTTGTCGTTCCGACAGCATCTACAATATGAATATCATACTTGTTCCTGGCATGTTTTAATGCTGAATCTTATACTTTCTTTGCAGTTTTCACAGCCTTCAAGGTAAGATAAAATGATCACATTTAAGAAATATTTCAAATGAATATTTAAAATGAAAATGATCATTGATATATATGTAATTAAACCAAAGGCGACATATCATTTGCATATAGAATGATCTGTATAGAAACCTATGCATTTGTACCTATACCCTTAATCTGCAGTGCTGCGCCTGTTACTGAGCTTCAGTGATGGTTAGTTGCTCATGGGTGCTTTTCCCTGTATTATACTGTGTTCCCAGCTGCAGCTGTACTTTCCAAGTGCAGGTCACAACACACTCAGACGTGGGTGAAACCAAGAGGCTTCTCCACGAACTCCTGCAGCAAGAATGCGACCACGGAATCCTGTGTGCTGAGCTCCAAAGCATCCAGATCTCCCTCATAGGTACCCGCTGACCCAGCTTGGTTCTTCTGCTGGGTTTGCATTTTAACGATACGTAACAAAGCTCTTTCTGATCCAGAACCTGGGGCGTGTCTAGAGCGCAAGCAACAGACAAGACATGGTTTCTACGTTTGGCTACAAACTGCTGCTCAGAAAACTGCCACTTTGCCCTGTGAACGTGACCCAAACAAGGCAGCCGTGAGGCTCTGGTGAGACTTACCTTCAGAGTTTGGTAGCAGGGACACAATCTTAGTCTCATACTCACACCGTTTCAAGCCACAGAGAGGATGAAGATGTAAGAGAAGTTGCCTACACCACCTGTGAATCATATTCTCTGATTCTCTAACCCAGTGTTTCCCAATCCGATCCTCGGGTCCCCCTGACAGTCCATGTTTTTGCTCCCTTTCAGCTCCCTGCCAGTCAGTCCATGTTTTTACTCCCTCCCAGTGCCCTGCCAGACAGTCCAAGTTTTTGCTCCCTCCCAGCGCCCTGCCAGACAGTTCACGTTTTTGCTCCCTCCCAGCACCCTGCCAGACAGTCTACGTTTTTGCTCCCTCCCAGCGCACTGCCAGACAGTCCACGTTTTTGCTCCCTGCCAGACACTCCACTTTTTTGCTCCCTCCCAGCGCCCTGCCAGACAATCTACGTTTTTGCTCCCTCCCAGCGCCCTGCCAGACAGCCTACGTTTTTGCTCCCTCCCAGCGCCCTGCCAGACAGTCTACGTTTTTGCTCCCTCCCAGCTCACTGCCAGACAGTCCACGTTTTTGCTCCCTCCCAGCGCCCTGCCAGACACTCCACTTTTTTGCTCCCTCCCAGCGCACTGCCAGACAGTCCACGTTTTTGCTCCCTCCCAGCGCCCTGCCAGACAGTACACATTTTTTGCTCCCTCCCTGGGAGGAAGAAAACATATGGACTGTCATGGAGGCCCTGAGGACCGGGTTGGGAAACACTGCTCTAACCAATAATGCTGGTTCCCATAGGCAAATCAGTCACATGACTCTGGTTCTGTGACCTCCAGCCTTTTACTCCGGCCTTTCTTTACCTTGTGATTGTGTGCGCAGACCATCTTGGCAAGATCCAGCTGGAAAGATTCACATGTGAACAGGAAGCAATTTGAATGAAATCAATCACTGCATCATACGTCGTTCAGTATATCGTGTTTGCCTTTTGACAATAAATGTGTGGCTCATTGGGCTGTTGCAGATAACCGTACATAATGAGTGATCTGTGTCTCTCAGGTTTATTGCACTAGCGATGCTGTGGGGGGTGAAGCCAGAAATACTTAACCGCAACCCTATATTGTACTTTTTATGTTGTTATATAGGTATATTTAATATATGTTCTGAAGATTTTATGTACTCTGAATGCACAAAATACATGGGGCAGGATTTTGGCATGTAGAACAAGTGCATCTGTTTGGTTTTAACATTGGTAGGAACCAAATCAGCCCCCAAACCCCTTGCCCCCCGAAACACACATGGTACTCCCACAATATTAGTAGGGACATGTGCCTACCATCCATACCCAAATCTTCATTCATATGCATCAATTCCAATCCAGATCAGGTAATGGAACTGGAGTTGGAATTTAAATCTCCCTGAAATTCGATTTCAATTCCAATTCTGCTCCCCATAGTTTTTTTTTTCCAATCCCAACTCCAGTTCAATTTCCTGGTTAGGATTGGAATTGATGAATGCATTCCGGAATGACCCTAACCCTGCTTGATATGGAGTAAACCTGAGCTTGAAGCGTTCCATTGGCCTTAACGTTTAAAAACGAGAGTGCTCGGATGTCCGGCCCTGGCATTTCTCTCTAGAATGGATGTGCTTTATTTCTCTTTCACAGTGCCCTGGATGCCATATCTGAGCGGGCCAAGTGGTCTCCTGCAGATCTCCGCTCCTGCCCGCTCATTATAGAAGCCATTCCTGACCTTGAGAGTATCTACATCTCACCCGGTGGGTTATAAAATTGGTGTCAGCCTCTCAGATGTAACCAGATATGCCTGGGTGTTTGCCACAAACCCAACAAAAAAGACACAATAGAACACAATCTCATTACACCAGTGGATCTAAATCGTGGTCATGGAATATTTTCATTCCAACTGAACTTTAATCGGGCTCTGATGCTTCTTAATAGGCTAATAATGAATGCGGCAGGTGGAAAGCAGTGTGGGATGGAATGAAAACATTCAATCCTCCAAGAACAATATTGAGCGTTAGACTAAATGTACACTTTATAAACTGCTGGGAAATGGCAGCTCTGAAATTCAATAACTTTGAACTGAAAGAGGGGAATTTTATCATTTAATGTGTTTTTTTCCAGATTCTCTCTCTTTGACCAAAGTGCCTTTGTGGTGTTCTCTGTATATCCAGAAAATTCCATGGATGTGCTGGAGATAATAACAAATCTGACGCGTGCCCAAACCTCCCTGAGTCCCCCTGACCTGATCATCCTGATCACCAAGCTAGAGGAGATCGTCGCCATCGTCCAGGTGACACCGCCTCTGGGCTCGGCCATCATCAGCATCATCTCCAGCATCATGGCTTCCGACAGTGACCTCTCAGCCGTCACTAACAAGTGAGCGCGGGGGTCAGGGCCCACTACTGAAGGCCGTGCCGGCCTCCATCTCCTGACCTTCTCCATCTCCCTTCTCCCCGTGCAGCATTCTCAATATTACAGACAACATCGGCAACAGCATGATCTACAGCGGGGAGCAATACGACGTGATAACTCCCAGCCTGGCCGTCTCCCTCCTCAACGTGAACTCCTCTCGGTTCCAGGGTCTCTCCTTCGGGGTCTCGTCCATCTTGCAGGACAGTGGCCCCGAGGTGAGCGTCCACCCTTGGAGTAAACGTGAAAATGAGCGAAGAAGAAAATAAGTGCAAATGATTGAATGCGCGAGAGGGGTGGGAGGGTACAGCCAGGCAACCCCTCTGCTGTTTAATGTCAACAGAACCGAAGACAAATCCTGAAACCTGAGCTTCCTCCCTTGTTACGGCACCTGGTCAACCGGCACAGAGCTATAAAACGCTGTAAAATTTCATCAAGCTGTCGATACGCATCTTTACAGCTTATCTGCGACTGCTCTGCCATAAAGCTATAATCACCTGGCACTGTGAAAACAGTTTTTTCTGCAGGGCCGTCTGCTAATTTTTATAATCCGTCCAGCCAGCTGTCTTCCGTAACGCTTATCGAGTCCAGGGTCGTGCTCGTTCGGCAGTTCAGGCTGCCCCAGGTAGTACGGGACACAAGGCAGAGGACATCCAGGATGCAGCCCTATATGCAGGGGTAAATGTAGGGTTAAATATATTGGCATGGGATCCTAATGAAGCCACATTTTAAATGCTTTTCTCGTTATTTTACTGCACTCAGAGAAGGCTGGAAAAGAGAAGCTGTGAGCTTATACCCGAGGATTTGTGATCTTTAGTATAGCTGATAAATTAGGAGTTTTCAAACATACACCAAGCTGCAAATCCTGCAAGATGGATGGGTGGGTAGATGATGGATGGATGGATGAATGGACGAACAGATAGATGGATGGATAGAAACAAACACCAAGGTTGAAATAGAAACTTAGCTCTTACCCCAGGGGAGCTATGACTGACTTTGAAATATGAACAAACGTATCCAATAATTCATAATTCACGAAACAAATGTATGATGTTGAGAGAAACAAGGATTATTGCCCCAAAAGATGCCGATGTGTTGAAAGCCCTGCTGTAAGTGCACATTTCTCTGACTTTCTTGCATCGCAGATCTTCCTCAACCAGGAACCTTTCCGAAGCACTGTGGCCTTCATCTACCTGCCGCAGGCGGTGGGCCGGTATTTCCCCGAGAACGCTGGGATTCCCTCCAGAGTCCAGTTTCATTTCTACGTCATTTCGGATCTCTTCACGGTGCTGGGATGTCGCCTTTTCAGACCTCTTTCTTCATCCTTAGGATTTAGTAAATGCTTAAGGTGTTACATCTTTCACCATTTTCTTTGTTTAGCTCCTAGTGAATAAGTACCACAAACATGACATTTCTTTGACTGGTGCATGTATTCCTGTCTTAAAGGCCCATTAGACACACTGGAAAAATGCGCTTCATTTCCAGGACAAGTGGAGCCAGATGGAGCTGAACACCTACGTCGTGTCTGCCAGTGTCACAAATGCCACCATCAAAGACCTGGAGCACCCAATCTTTGTGACTCTTCAACACCGCAAACCCACCCAGGTAGATGCAGTACTGGTAATGCCTTATCATTTCCTGTTGATTGGCTAAAACAACCAATTAGATAAGACAAGGTTAATCAACCTAGTTCTTTCATGTCATCCCAGCCCAAGGACAAAGTGCAGTGTGTCTACTGGGATTTCAGCAAAAATGGTAAGATGTTACTTTGGCTTAGAAAGATGGCCTCCTCTCTGTCCGTTGTGGACAGTTCAGGTCCAGTAAGTACAAAAGCTTGGTCTGGATTTGTACTTTCTGGACCTGAACTTTCCATCTCTGGTTGTCGGCTCTCTCCTTTGTATCTGCAAAGCGCCCTGCCAGACAGTCCACATTTTTGCTCCCTCCCAGCTCCCTGTCAGACAGTACCCCCCCCCCCCCCCAATGATCACCCAATGAAGCCCTCAGGTGACCTGCAGCCTGAGAACTTCTGGGCTATAAACTTGACCCTCCTCCAGCTGGTGTGGCAGATTGATGGAAAATGGAATCTTAAGAAGATGCTCTGTAGAAAAGTGAAATAACAGTTAATGTGCTGAAGGATCAGGGTACTGGTACCTATCTGCACTGTGTTTCTCCTGTTTGATGCAGACAGGCTGGGTGGATGGGAGTCCAGTGGGTGCAGAGAAAACCAGAGCAGTGCGACCCATACCACCTGCTTCTGTAACCACCTCACTCACTTTGGGGTGCTACTGGTAATGTTCTCAGCTACTGGTAATGTTCTCAGCTACTGGTAATGATCTCAGCTGCTGGTAATGATCTCAGCTGCTGGTAATGTTCTCAGCTACTGGTAATGTTCTCAGCTACTGGTAATGTTCTCAGCTACTGGTAATGATCTCAGCTGCTGGTAATGATCTCAGCTGCTGGTAATGTTCTCAGCTACTGGTAATGATCTCAGCTACTGGTAATGATCTCAGCTACTGGTAATGTTCTCAGCTACTGGTAATGATCTCAGCTACTGGTAATGATTTCAGCTACTGGTAATGTTCTCAGCTACTGGTAATGATCTCAGCTACTGGTAATGTTCTCAGCTACTGGTAATGATCTCAGCTACTGGTAATGTTCTCAGCTACTGGTAATGTTCTCAGCTACTGGTAATGATCTCAGCTACTGGTAATGATCTCAGATACTGGTAATGATTTCAGCTACTGGTAATGATCTCAGCTACTGGTAATGATCTCAGCTACTGGTAATGATTTCAGCTACTGGTAATGATCTCAGCTACTGGTAATGATCTCAGCTACTGGTAATGAACTCAGCTACTGGTATGATCTTACAAATGAAATAAAATAAAATCAGTCTTTCAGTTCATTTGAAGGTTAAATATTTAGTGTTTGTTCACTAAAATGGTAAATTTACTACGAGTAAAATGAATAATAATTACAGGCAGCCCTCAGGTTACAAACATTATCTGTTCCCTAAGTATCTCTTTACATCAAATTTGTAGGTAACAGGTACATGCTGTTCTTATTTAGTGTTCTTATGAACCACTGAAGCTGCACAATGTTTTCAAGAGCGTCACAAAGTAGTGTGTGTGTTCATTATTAAGGACCATCGTATTTAACCTGGATGTTGAATATAACGGGCTTTATATCTGGCCATTTGTAAGTACGAGTTGTCCGTGAATCAGGCATTCTTAACCTGGGGATTGCCTGTACAATATGTTGAATATTATGAAATAATTATCAGAATCATATTGCCACACTGATTTTCCTAAAATGGAATCGTTCCAGAGATGGTGTTAATGGCTCCACTCCTGTGTATTTGCAGGACGTGTCCAGGACTCCAGTGAGTGAGATCAATGAGAAGATCCTGACTGTCATCTCCTACCTGGGCTGCGGAGTTTCCTCCATCTTCCTAGGCATCAGCGTGCTGACGTACGCGGCCTTTGGGTGAGCAGCTGTGAACGTCCGCAGACGGAGCTGAAACGTCACAGCGTCCATCCTGCTGCCCACACGACTATACCGACAGGCTCCTGTTCGCACTCCTTTTATTCCTCTTCAGAGTTCCATGAGCTGCCATCTAACGTCACTAATGTAAAAGAACTCAGCAATTTCACCTCATCCTTCCTACCCTCCCTCCATTTCACTTCTTCTGCTACAGGAGGCTTCGGAGAGACTACCCATCAAAAATTCTGCTTAACCTGTCAACGGCCCTGCTGGGCTTGAACCTCGTGTTCCTCGTCAACTCCTGGCTGTCGTCCTTCGGCTCTCGGGGCCTCTGCGTCGCCGTGGCAGCCGCCCAGCACTACAGCCTCCTGGCCTCCTTCACCTGGATGGGTCTGGAGGCCGTTCACATGTACTTCGCTCTGGTGAAGGTCTTCAACGTCTATGTTCCCGCCTACATTCTCAAGTTCTGCATTCTTGGCTGGGGTAAGAAAAAATAGCTCGGGAGAGTGACGTCGCTGAAAATGAGGCTGTTGATGATGGCACTTCTAGCCGTGATCTGTCTACTGTGGTCGTTACATGTGGGACTGAGCACACGGCACAGGTCCATAAAAAAACAGATAAAAAGTGTCGCCTCTTTGTCTCTTCTATTGTCTGATTGGTAACCGTTTCTATGATGCATTGTAGACACCTTCATAATACATTAATAAGCATCTATAATGTATTATCACGGTTGGATTAAGAATGGATGCTATTTAATGCATTATGAAGAAATCTACAATGCATTATAGAGGAGAGCTTCATTGCAGCTTATGAAGCATTATAATCAACACTATAATGCCTTATAACTGTGTATTAGAAGATGCTGTAATGCCTTACTAATTCTTATACCAACATTATAATGCATTATGAAGGTGTCTGTAGCGCATTATAGAGGAGAGCTTAGTAAAGTAAAGTGCTACCGAAAGTTGATTTCTCCCTTAGGAAGGCGGGGCAGGTTCTACAGCACTGAGGTATGAGTTCTAACATCTAACATCGCTGCCAGTCTTGCTTCACTTTTTAGAAATGTCCTTTTGTTTTTTTTGGCTTTTGAAATGATGCTTTATTTTCTATTTACATAAGGACAGGTATATTGGGATGCCTAGTTTTCAGATATCCCATCATGCTCTCTGTTCATACATATAGGATGAGAGGGAAGCTTTGGGGTTCCAGGCCATTTATCTCGTGGCCCTGCTGGATAAATACACAGAGCAGCATGAGGCGATTAGTACTGCGTCAATCTCACATGATAAACTGCATACATACATCAGTGCACATAATGTGGAGAAAATGAAGGGCTCACCAGTGATTATTGTGGGTGGTTGTGCTTGGCGTGATGCACGCAACTCTGCAGAGTTGGGTTTTATAGAAGAGAGTTGTTGTCTTAACAACTGCACCACCATGCCGCCCCGGGGTTTCAGTTTATTACTACTTTAAATGAATGTTGTACTGCTGTAAGCTGCTAGTTGCTGCTAATGTGACTATATATTATTTGTAAACAAATGAATAGAGTAATGGTGTTATAAAGCTAATAAAATTGCAATAGTTCTACTGAGGGGGCGGCATGGTGGTGCAGTGGTTAGCACTGTTGCCTCACACCTCTGGGACCCGGGTTCGAGTCTCCGCCTGGGTCACATGTGTGCGGAGTTTGCATGTTCTCCCCATGTCGTCGTGGGGTTTCCTCCGGGTACTCCGGTTTCCCCCCACAGTCCAAAAACATGCTGAGGCTAATTGGAGTTGCTAAATTGCCCGTAGGTGTGCATGTGTGAGTGAATGGTGTGTGAGTGTGCCCTGCGATGGGCTGGCCCCCCATCCTGGGTTGTTCCCAGCCTCGTGCCCATTGCTTCCGGGATAGGCTCCGGACCCCCCACGACCCAGTAGGATAAGCGGTTTGGAAAATGGATGGATGGATGGATGTCTCAGTCCCATGTGTGAGTAATGTAACAGAAATGATCAATTGTTTTGTTCACACACTCTAGTGCAGGGGTTCCCAACCACCGGGGCGCGGACCGGTACCGGGCAGTGGAGCATTTAAAACAGAGGCTGTTTTATTTTGGAAAACACTTCCATCTGTGGCCCATAGGTGGCGATAAGGCAACGCACTTGGTGATTACAGTAAAATTCCGTTATAGTGGACTGGCTTATAACGGAATATTGTCTATAATGGACGAGGTCTGCTGGTCCTGGCCGTGTGCCTTTAAGAACATGCAGAAAAAGCATCAGATATAGCGGACTCACATATAACGGAATTTTGCTTATAACAGACAAACAATTTGGTCTCCAGGGCCACGCCCTCCCCCCCCCCCCGGTCCACGGGAATGTTAACGGAATAGAACCGATCCGTGGGGGCAAAAAGGTTGGGGGCCACTGCTCTAGTGGGCAAACAAGAGAAAGCCAATGAGGAAGTGCAACTTTGTGGTTTTTGTGAATTAATCAATTTAAATCTCAGAATTGTTGATGTATCCCCTGCAAAATCTCACGTAGCACAGTTTGGGAAACACAGAACTGTTCCAGCAGTCACAGGTAGAAAGGCCTGACTGCCCACTGTGTCTACTGCAGGTCTCCCATTGGTGATCGTCAGCTTGGTGTTAGCAGTGAAGATGGACGCCTATGGCAGTGCTCTGTATCATGAGAATGTTCAACCCCTGGATGGATCTGAGCAGTTGTGAGTGATGTGGAGCAGGGTGTAGAGGCAGTCACTCCACACGTGGGCGGTGACTGTGATATGTGACATGCTGTCATGAAGGACAGCCTGCTTTCTCCCAACCTTCACTTGTGTTTTTTCCTCTCAGCTGCTGGCTGCAGGACGATGTCGTGTTCTACGTCTCTGTGGTGGCCTATGTCCTCCTGATCCTGCTGTGCAACATCTCAGTGTTCGTGGTGGTCCTGGTCCAGCTTTGCAACATCCAGCCTCCTGGCAGTCGCACTGGGCTCCTGCATGACCTACGGGGTGTGACCAGCCTCACCTTCCTGCTGGGCCTCACGTGGATGATGGCCTTCTTTACCTGGGGGCCTGCTAAGGTGCCGCTGCTCTACCTCTTTGCGATCCTGAACAGCTTGCAAGGTGCGTAGAGCATCCTCAGAATCAGAGGTGGATAGTTCAGGTCCAGAAAGTACAAATCCAGACCAAGGTTTTGTTTCAATCAACCGGTTGAATATTCTGTGGTTGTAACTCTTTATTTCAACTGGTTGGTTGAAACAAAATGTTGGTATGGATTTGTACTTTCTGGGCCAGAACTTTCCACCTCTGCATTTAATCTTTCCAAAAAGTAAACGATTTGAATGACCAATAGGAGGGACCCACAATGCCATGTGTTAGTGATCACAGAGGGTTTAAAAGGCAGGGAATGGAGAATCGTGGCACTTCTGGGAATTCCCAAAGAACACTTACGCAGAGGTAGGAAGTTCAGGTTCCGAAAGTACTAATCCAGACCAAGGTTTTGTTTCAACCAACCAGTTGAACATAAAGATTCATGGTCACAGACTTCACCATGTCCATAAAGACATGGTTGGGTGAGTCTGGTGTGGAAGAACTTGTCTTTATTTTTCAGGGTTTTTTATTTTCGTCTTCTACTGTTTGATGAAGGAGAGTGTGCAGAAGCAGTGGAGGATCCACCTCTGTTTCGGCCGCTTCCGACTAGCAGAACACTCAGGTATTATCAGAGCACAGTACTTTGTTTACATATTGTGTGTTTATGTATAACACACATACACACACACACACACACAGTAATCTCAGCTATGACAACCTTAACTCCAGCCCTAAGCTTAACCATAAGTAACCATACAAAATACAAGACTTTTGACATGTTTAGTTTTTTGATTTCAGTCACAGATTTTTATTAGATTGAATTTCCCCTTGAAGGGACCGAAAAGAAACTCCCCACAAGGAAAAAATTATTAAAAATCTAGTAATGCAAATGAATTCTTGCATTGCATAACAGGCAGTCTCCGCGTAACTCGTACTTACGAATGGGTTGCCGTAAAGCGTATTTAAAGAGCGTATCTAAAAAATTCGGGCTAAATTCAGTGTTTCGTAATAACGATTGCATGCACTACTTTGTGATGCTCGTGAAAACATCGTACGACTTCAGCGGTTCATCGGTTCGAGGTGCAGTACAGCACCGTATTTTTCCGTCCAACAACCTACAAATTCGACTTAAAGACAGACTCGGGAATGGGATCTCGTTCATGACCGGGGGACTGTCTGTATTTGCCTGAACATTTCCCTTGTACAGCTATTGGTTTAGTGCAGTGACCTGTTATACCCTGATAACAGTCAGCCACACCACGTTATTTAATGTGGCCTGGAACATAGCAAAATTCCTATAATGATTTCCAGAGACTCCTGGAGATGTGAGCAGATGCATAATGGATTCCTCAGTAGTGCTGTTTCCTTTTATTTATCATGGCACCATAGTCAAAGCAGGTTTTTTGAACACTGACACTGCCTGTGTCCCGCAGACTGGAGCCAGACGGTGACCGGCGGTGTGAAGACCAGGCTGCACCCGCTGGTTCATACTCCCTCGGTGAAGTCTGAGAAATCGGATCACTCCAGCTCTACCAGCAGCAGCTCGGGCTCCACCCAGTGTGACCAGCAGCCCGCCTCGCTCAGGAGACTCACTAAAGGTAGGAGTGCAGCATTTACTAGTATGTGTTACTGTGTGATGGCAGCAAGCGCTGGGGCCTGGCTATGGGAATGAGGGCATTACAATTCATGGAGTGACTCGAGTAAAATACACTATATGGACAAAAGTATTGGGACACACCTCTTAATAAATTAATTCCGGTGTTTCATTCAGACCTATTGCTACAGGTGCATAAAATCAAGCACCCAGCCATGCCGTCAGCTTTACAAACATTTCTGAAAGAATGGGTCGTTTTGAAGAACACAGTGAATTCAAGCGTGGTGCTGTCATAGGATGCCAACTCTGCAATAAGTCAGTTTGTTTTACTTCCTCTCTGCTAGATATTCCACGGTCAACTGTAAGTGGTATTATTGCAAAGTGGAAGCGTTTAGGAACAACGGAAACTCAGCCGCGAAGTGGGACAGCGTGTGCAGTAACAGAGCAGGTTCGCCGAGTGCTGAGGCACATAGTGTGTAAAAGTCGACGATACTGATTCTGGAAGAGTGGAAACATGTTCTGTGGAGTGACAAATCACGCTTCTGTCTGGCAGTTTGATGGACGAGTCTGGGTTTGGCACATGTTAAGAGATCCTGTCTGACTGCATTGTGCCAGGTGTAAAGTATGGTATAGGAGGGATAATGGTATGGGGCTGTTTTTCAGGGGTTGGGCTGGGCTCTTTAGTTCTAGTGAAAGGAACTCTGAATGCTTCCACATACCAAGACATTTTGGACATTTATTTGCGTACAACTTTTTGGGAACAGTTTGAGGAAGGTCCTTTTCTGTTCCAGCATGACTGTGCTTCAGTGCACAAAACAAGGTCCATAAAGACATGGTTGGGTGAGTCTGGTGTGGAAGAACTTGACTGACCCACACAGATCCCTGACCTCAACCCCGTCAAACGCCTTTGGGATGAACTAGAATGGAGATTGTGAGCCAGGCCTTCACGTCCAACATCAATGCCTGACCTCACGAATGTTCTTCTGGGTGAATGGGCTACAGTCCCGACAGACACACTCCAAAATCTTATGGAAAGCCTTCCCAGCTGTCATAGCTGCAAAGGGGGGACCAACTCCACACTGATGCCTATGCATTTCGAATGGGACGTCATGAAAGTTCCTGTAGGCGTAATGGCCAGGTGCCTCAATACTTTTGTCCATATATTGTATGATTTTGCTCCTGGTTTGCTTTGGTTTGCATCCATTCTGCCCTTTTTGTTTCAGCGAAATTCCTTTTATCAACCTAACGGTGGTGCTGATTTCCACAATACTATGTCATTTTGTGGTTTCACATAGAAATGGCCTTGTGATTATAGAGTGGCACCAAGATGATATTTTATGTGATATGAATGTATTCTTTTCAGTCTTTGGTGAAGCTCTGCTTCACTCGTGTCTTAAAGAAACTGTCAGCGAAGATCACTGTCCCTCCCTAACAGCTAATCTCCTAATGTGCCGTTTGTCTCACTTGTATGTTGCTTCGGACAAAAAGACCTACTTAGTAAAGTAAATGCAGATGTTCTGTTCCCTGTCTGCGCTTCTTCCACAGGATTGTCTGCAAAGGCTCTGGTGCTGCCACGAGCCCAGTTCCGCTCCTCCCCTCTCTCGTACCCAGAATGAGGCTCACAAATATGCCGTCAAAGGAAGGCGTCTCCACTCACCCTCTGGAATCACTGCTCCGCCTCGGTCATGTGCCCAAGGCGTGCTTTCTGTGGACGGTGGAAATGCACTGATCACGCCATGCCTGGGTCCAGATTAAAGAGCTTAAAACTGCGACTGAATCACATCACAGGCCCTCCTGTAGTTAAGCCCAATTAATACTTCACCTTTCTGCATGTCCTTATGATCTGTAAATGTCACCATCATCGTTCTCCGGCGGACTGACGTTAAGCCTAGATTTCGGGCCTAGCAGGCTTTGTGCGTGTCGACTGTTGATTCCAGTAGGTGGCAGCACTCACTTTCACAGAGCAGAGGTCAAAGAGGGGAGAGTAAAAGAAGAAGAGTAGTTGCAGTTATGGAAGTAGCTGTGAGGAGGCGCAGAGGTGCCTGCATATGCATATGTAACTCACACTGAAGGAGCACAACAATGTATTCATATACCGAATTTGTGTAAAGAACATAGAAGAAAGTAATAGAATTTCTATTAGTGGAGATGGAAATATCTGCCATCTGCTGGTCAGGTGGATCATTGCTATATGAATGTGGAGACAGCAGCCGTCCTATTAGAATAATGATATGTACACAAGAGTCCGTGCACACAACTGTGTGTGAACCAGAACAGGAAGCAGAAAAGCGAAGTATGAACTAGGAAGTCATGTGTCCCGTGAAGGAAAATTGTCCTTGGTGAAAATTCCCTGAATTTGCAATTGCAAATGTCTGGTGTGGTTAAATTCCCAAACCAAAAAGCAGAAGTACTGGAGCAGTCTTGTTATTTATAATCTTTTATTTAAACTTAAATAGTGAAAAACTCTTTGCAATCACCATAGTGAAACTGAAATCCATAGTGTAACTGAAATGTTATGTTTGCACATTTTACTTTCTGTGATAAAACTTGTTTTACATAATTGGTTTTTTTTTTTACCATAATTGGAAGTACAAAATATGAAGCATGTTATTGGATATGCATAGTTTTATGTGCTGGTTCATTTTCCATTGGGAAATCTAGTAGCATAGCTCAGTACTTTGCAGTTATACAACTGAATTGGTTTTACTAATTATGTAAAACTTTTAGAAATGTTTTTCATGTAATAATAAAATAATCTTTAGGTTAAAGAGTTACTGTGCAAATATATGGTGACATTTCATTTCTGTCTGTTTATCCACTTATTTTTATTTAAAATGTTATTGTTAAAGTTGCCTTATCAGCATGCTAATTGGCTATAACTTGAGTTCTAACACAACCTGAAATGAATGTCAGAGTGAATAAACCAACCCTTCGCAAGACACATACGGAAGGAGGGTGGACGGTGTACAGTACTGCTTCTTCATGCAGTATTGCAGCGTCTTGTGATCCTGTGCTGCCTGGGATTGGTACTAGACCTCACCATGACAGTGACTGGGGTAAATGGTTCAGAGATAGATTTATGGATGGATGGATGGATGGGTGAATACTGAGGTACTCTATGAAATGTCAGAAGAACTTGTGAGTGGACTAGAAACGTTTAGTTAAAATACCACAAAGCATAAAGATAACATTATATTACCATGTACAAGTTCAAAGAATATCACGGCAAGCTGTAGTTAAGATATCATGAAAATGGTTGGCATCCATTCCTACAAAGAACATGTAACTTTTACCTCTCTGGGTCCTCGGAAATCAACGCTCTACAGCAGTAGCCGTCCTAGTCAATTTGGCACCCTGGGTGAGCATCGCCACCAGCGCCCCCTGTCTGAGGCAAAGTGAAATTGCCTGGCAAGTTGGTGCCCCCACAGAAGTTAAGCACCTATAGGATTGACCAGCAATTTATGTTCAAAAATTAAACATTTTTTTATTTATTTCATCCAATATTATAATGATTCGGTTTGATAAGCTACTTTAATAATCAGGCATCTTTTTGATGTGATGAGTAATACCCCAGCAGTGACATTCTACCCGCCCTTGCCCCAGAGACACACCCCTGTCGAATCTGATTGGTTTACAGCCAGACAACATCACCAACATGGAGGTACAAAACGTGAAGTATGTCGGTTATTGGATATGAAAAGTTTGATGCACTGGTTAATTTTCCATCAGCTAATCTACTCCAGTACCATAGCTCCATAAATTCAGTCATATAACTGAATTTACTTTTGCAGTACAAACAAAGGCATTGTCTTCAAGTTATGAGAAGAAACAGGATAAAGGTCAAATATTAAATTATTTATAATAAATAATACATGCGTCAACAACATCCTCTTGGGACACCACAGTCCTGTCATGGTGGAAGCAGTTGTTGGCCTTATTGGACTTTATTACTTGTATCGCACAGACGACAATCCACAAATATGTACCATGATCTACAAAAATGTAACTATCCGCGAATATGCATTTTTCAATTTGTGTTGTGTAAAATCATATCCACAAAAGTACGGGCTGACTTGTGTCTTCCCTTCCATTTATTTACGGATTTTCGTCCAGCTCAATACCGCAACGGAGCCCCTAAGAGGTGTTGGTGGGAAAATATTTTCTGAAACAGTTTTACGTTCACTCGCAACATTCAGGGATAAACCTAAACAATACAGACATGTCCTGTAAAGGGAGCTTTAAGTATTAAACTATGGGTGACAATGCACACCATATAACTGTAATATTATGTTTTTATAGGTATTTATTAATAATTCATTAATAATAATTATAATGTATTTTATCATTATTGCACTGCGTCTATTCACCACCAGTAACTTTAAGCAAGACAGCTGGGCTGCTGAACGTGAAGTGCACACAAACAGTCAAATACCTGAAAAACCTAAAATATATTACAAATTTTGAAAGATATTACAGCCGAAAATCTGCATATAGAGTTGACTAAACTACGGTGTGGGTGTTAAGGTTTAACCTCGAACCAGTTCTGGAATATTTCAGTATAGATCTGCGTATCTCCACTCCATCCCCATACTTCAGAAGTACTGCCTGACAGCCTAATTGTGGCATGGAAGTCAGTGCGGTTTTCGGTCTGCTTGATGACTTTGTAACTGTAGACGTGATGCCTACGACCAGATAGGAGAAAATCCTACAGCACCGAAAACAAGCAGTCTTAGTCGACTACCGAACTGAAACTGAAGTTACAACACTAGATTTAGTGAATGGATAATGCTAGCTTACAAATGACTTACAATTATCACTGGGTGTTGGGAGTTCTGTTCTATGACAGGGAAATCTTGTCAGCAACAGTCAAAGGGCCAGTTAGTTTGCTTGTCTTCTTCCTGAGGTAAAACAGAAGATGGAGGGTGACTGGCTGGAAATGATCATGAAGAGAAGTTGAATTCCTCTTGCTCCTTAAGAAATCACTGACAGAAGAAATCAGATCTGTTCCATTGTTTATTTCTTTGATAGAACCAAAGGTCTATCACAATTTTGAGAATACTCTCTCTGACCTGATATATTATATTTGATCACATTTCATTAGTCAGCCTGCCTGACACACCCCTATCCAGTTCACACATTCTGATTGGCTCCCCACCCCTAAGGTGCCAGTTGTGTGTCAGTAACACACCAACTCCTCAGGCCTTATAAATTTCATATGCAATATTCTAAGCACACGATTATTATTTTCTGTTATTTTTCTGTTAGGCAGCTTCTTCTCCTTTGCAGCCCGTCCATCAAAGCCATCTTATCTCCCGTGCAGGGCTAGGGTGCACTGACTTGCCGGACAATTTCACTTTGCCTCAGATAGGGGGCGTAAGCAATGATGCTCACGTAGGGCGCCACATTGGCTATGACCGGCCCTGCTCCCATGTCCCCAGCCTCAGACAGTGGATAACTGCACTAGCAACTGACCAGAGAAGTACATTTAGCTGTGGATTAACCAGCATAAAGTGTTCCAATGAACATTACAGACAGTCATTCCACCCAATGGCCATTAGACTATATAACCCTCCTCTCGTAAATCGTCACCCAGACAATAAGCTGTCCTCCCTCTCCCTCATATCTTCTAAATGTGGAATAACTTTTATGTGCAATATATCAGAAATTAAATGTTCACATTAAGTGTGATACAATATTATTATATGTAATAATAATTAACCAGTGTGTAATATTATTTATATACACATCATGGTCTATGTAATACAATATATGGACATAGATCATCTTGGCTTGACTCATCTTCACTTATAGCATTTAATTTAAATATATTTAAATCTATTTAAATCCACATTATTTGGCTACACATTTCATATTGTTATACTTCCTGTCTTCTCAGCAGTTAACATGAGCAGTTTCCTCCGGGATTAATAACGTCTTCTGATTCTGAGGTCACCACCTGCTGTGCCTAGGCCGGGTAACACCACCTGCAACATATACGCCACCTACTTTTAGTCATGGTAACCCAACAACAAAAACACTCTATAGCCACTAAGATTATATTTTCCCAGAGTAAATTTAGTAAATATAAGGCTAAACAGAATAAATCTCAATGTAAATGTGACTTCATCCAAAACAAATAGAAACTACTTATCAAAAGTACTAAAACTAAGGACCTTAAATGATCTCCTACATATTATATTAAGATACGTTTTATTGATTTTGTTGTAGGTCGCGGTCTCGACATCGCCAGACTTCATCCTGAAGTTCAGCAGTGGTCAACCGGTCGATTGCAAAACAGTTTTCGCACTGACCCACGCCCACCTCCATTCGCAAAATATTTCGAGGGAAATTTACATTTAACATGACATAAGGCTGCGTCTTTATTTAGGGGGAGAAATAATCGAACGCAGGATACATCCTTTATTCTTCTTCTTCTTATTATTATTATTGTTATCATTATTATTATTATTATTATATATTTTTTCCCGCAGGATATATCCTTCTATATTGCATTCGCAGACCGAATGCGTCACAAAGGCGCGACAAGGCTGTCCCATTTCGAAGGCCCCTCCAAGTGTAATGCGTTAATTTTTTTGCCGAGATCCCACAATTCTTTGCGCGAGGACCTACGAAGGCTACATAGACCACATCCTTCTAAGGATGCAGCCCCTGAATTAAGACACAGCTAAATTTACATTTTGGTGTCGGTTGGGGTGCATAAAAAATAGCATGGAAAGCTGGTACAGGAAAAAAATGCTTATAGGTTACGGTCACGTGGTGATTCATTAACGGAAGTAGATCTATTACCCCGGAAGTGTTTTCATTTTTAAGCGCTGGCCGAAGGTGTAATAAAGGTACTGTGCTTGTTATTGATAAATATTCAACATTCCGGACAAGCATATTATTAGAAAAAAACTGCACATAAGAATTCACTTTATAATTATAAGAGTTTAAATGATCGATATTTCACGGCAAACTAACCCAAGGGACTGAACGAGTGCTGGCATTAGCGGGTTGGTTTAGTACTTAACTACTTAAATTTAACTAAACCCGTGTACCACTAATTAGCTGTACTGTTCTTTATTCACGGCGAATATAGTTCTCAATAGATCATAACCGCTTGCATGAAAAGAGTTGCAGATTGTAGTACTTTAAATTACACCACGTGTAGTTTTCTTTCAGTCTGTTTCTAAATCAAAATAGGTTTGTTTTAAACATAGTAATTATAATTATAGTAATATAGTCTTATTTTCTTATCAGCTCTCAGTTTAATAATTGACTTTAACCGTTTCAACATGATTTATCATTGTTTTCCTTAAAGTTCTATCGCATGACGTACTCCTCTGTTTCAGTTGCATTGTGTATTTAATGTGTTATATATAACCGGAACTGAGTGTTACTTTGTAAATGCTGATAACACAAAGTTGACAATTGTAATGGTCTTTAGTCGCTAGGTCCTGTCAAAGTGTGTATGACGTTCGTGCACTTTTCCTGTTCTTGTATACAAATTAGCCTTTCATTGTAGATCTAATCCCATCTTTATTATAAAATCAATTCTTCATGAAAATATCAATTCTGATTTTTGAAGGCACATGACTGTAGTCTGCATTGCTCACTATCCTATAATGCTTGTACTTTGCACTTGTTGCTTGCTGCAGATGAGCGGCAATTCCGATGGAAATAAGGAATTTCATGAGCAGCTCCGGATGCAGGAGCTGTACGGGCAGAAGCCTGTGGATGGGGATGACCCCTACACGTTTGTGGACCCGGAGGATGGCACTGTGTATGACTGGGATCATGATAAGAAGGCGTGGTTTCCAAAAGTATGCAGGCCATGTATCACGCTTATTTAATTTACTTAAATTTAATTTAATTTACTTCAGTGATTTACTTACTGAATCTACACTCACTTTTAATCCTCATTTGATATCCTGAATCAGTTAGCTATCTTGCTTTAAAACAGAGCAGCTCTTTCCAAATTAATTCTGTTAATCGACGTGTTCCTGGAAAACCGTCATTTAATGCCATCACGACACTTTTGTTTTGAAAGTCCGTACAGTAGAATTTATGTTCTTTGGGTGTTTTTTTATTAGTGATATTTTCAATTCAATGTGAAATTTTTTCGTGAAATTCGTCTGGTTTATTTTTTTTGTCATATAAATTACTTGGTATTTCTTTTGTGAAAGAAGTTTTTTTTTCTGTGTTCAGATAACAGAAGACTTCATGGCAGCTTATCAGGCTAACTACGGATTTTCTGAGGAAGGAACTCAGACGTCATCTGCGGGGGAAGCGCCGGGCCAGGCCCCTAAAACGGCTTCAGGGGAAACTCCTGGCCATGTCCCAAAAGCCACTAAAGGGGAGACACCCGTGCAGGTCTCGAAAGTGGCTGCAGGGCAGACGCCTGCAGAGGGAGTGAGAGAGTCTGCTCAAAGCTCAGATGCTGCACAGTCCAAGGAGACCAAGCCGAAGGGAGAGAAACGGAAGGCAGACCCAGGTTGGCCAGCACCCTCCGCAGCCCTGACCCAGTTTGGATGTAGACATAGTTATATTTTACCATTAAAAGCATTTTCAGCGTGTGATATTTTTCTTTGTTTTTTTAAATTTCATCTCTAAAATGTCTAACTTCACCGTATATCAGTGTAGAAGATTTTAATTGTGACGCATTGTACATATGTTTTTAGACTATATAATGAAATTACACATGGATTATGTGTTTTAGGCTGGTTTGACTTGGATGACAATAAGAACACGAATGTATATGTGTCTGGTACGTAGTCATTTTCTTCCTTACTTGCTTGAATGTGTGACGATCTCCAAGTTATAAAATTCTAATTTACTAAATCTGCACACCTCCAGCATCCACAGATGCGTATTAATGTGTTACTTAGTATATTCTGAGGATTCATTTAGGTCGCTTCAGTGGAAATGTGAGGCCTTTTCGTGTCAAACATGATGTCACCCGTTCGACGGCTGTTGAATAAGATGATACTGGTGCTTTGAGCCCAGTGACTTGGGGTCTGTGTTTTAATAAGCTTTTCAGATTCAAGTTACACAGGTGTTGTATGGCACAGGACAAATCTTTTACTTTTATTTGCTCGATTTAAAGCTGGTTTCCATGTTTTTATACTGGTGCCGTCATAGTTAACACCGTAACATAGTAGCATTAATTTTTAAGTCATTTTGCGTTGCTCTTTCTGTGTCCTATTGCATGCATTTATTTTGATACCTCAGTGGGAGAATATAATGGGAAGCGGTGTTTAGGACCCCACAATCGATTGGCCCCCTCAGGCAAATTTTATTGTCAGGGATGCAAGAGAGGAGGGATGGCAAACCTACTTGTAAGTGTTAAGTGACGAAATCCCTTGTCCACTATGGAAAATCGCTGAGTATCCAATCCAGTCATTATTTCGGCAGCTCGTTCCATAGCTCTGGTGCTACTAACTTTGAATATTGGTATAGTTTAAATATCGGGTGGTAATATAGGCCAAGACTGATACGTTGGACCGGTGCTGATATCTTGATTAATGAACGACATTGTGCATCTCAGACCTCAGTGCCTCGTTCTTTCCTGCAGGCCTGCCGCCGGACATCACCCCCGAGGAGTTTGCGGAGATCATGTCAAAGTGTGGCATCGTGATGCGAGACCCCATTACCGAACAGTACAAAGTCAAACTGTACAAGGACAACGAGGGCAACCTGAAAGGCGATGGATTGTGCTGCTACCTCAAGGTGGCGCTGCTGCACCCTCACCAATGGGCTAGAGTGTTGTACTTGTTGATCCTGGTTTAGTTTAGTTCCTCCTGTGTCGCTCGGACAGCATAGAGCCTTAACTAGACACGGGTTAGCCTTGCCTGATCGCTGTGTGGAAGTGTCCTCATCATACCTGTAGGGGGCGGCATAGTCCATAGCAGGAGCTATTTAAGAAAATAACGAATGAGCTGCAAAAGTCAGAGAATTTCGTTTCTTAGCCCCTGTGTCTTGCTACCCTCCCAGAGGGAGTCTGTGGGACTCGCCCTGCGGCTCCTGGACGAGTCCGAGGTGAGAGGCTACCAGCTCCACGTGGAGGTGGCGCACTTTGAGCTCAAGGGCCAGTACGACGCCAGCAAGAAGAAGAAGAGGGCCAAGGACTATCGCAAGAAGCTACAGCAGCAGCAGAAGTAAGGCCAGCTGGCCCGGCCTGCCTGACTTTACCTGTCTGCGTAATCCTGTCTTCCTAACCTTGACCTTGCCTGGGCAATGGATTATTTGTTCTAGCCCTTTCTTCCTCTTGATATCTGATATCGTTTTGAAATAGGTGAAGCTGGTCTGTTAAAGATGCCTGCTCTTCTGCACGGCTGTTTCCCACTGCCTCCATCAGGGCTAAACTCTGCAGTGATCTTGTGCACACTGACGATCTGTGGTAGTCGTGCACAGGTACCTGCACTCAGTGTCAGCAGGGGGCGTAACCCCCCCGCGGTGATCCCCATTGATAATGAGCCCGGTCTCTGTTCCTGACGTCCAGGCAGCTGGACTGGAGGCCGGAGAAGGCCGGAGAGGTTCGGAAACGGCACGAGCGCGTGCTGATCATCAGGAACATGTTCCACCCCAGCGAGTTCGAGGTGAGCGCCCCCGGTCAGAGCTGCGTGTGGGCGTCCGTCCGTCAGCACCCACAACTCGTTTATCGGCTTGCGGTCGTGCCGCTGTCTCTCTGGAGCTCGTGGCAGCGCCTGTGGGGACCAGGTTAGACCACATTCCGCCAGGAAAGCCCCCCCCCCCCCCCCCCCCACCCACCCCCATGCATGGCGGCTGCTGGGATTCCGGGTGTGTCATGGGAAACTCTGTGTGAAGGTGGGCTGGGGCCCAGATGGGGGGCCGGTTTCACAACGGACAGAGTCGGAGAGTCTGTAGGTGAAGATGCCTTGGGAATCCCTGACTGCCAGTGCAGCAGTGATGGACTGTGATCTGAGAGATCAACACTAATGCCAGTGTTGCATTTTAACTCAACGATGTACACACACTTAGTAGTGGTATGTAATGTGATCTTTGTAAACCTCTCAGATATTTGTCTAAAAATGCACATTATTGGATGCCGTGCAGAGACGTGCCTGGCTCAGGGTAACGCTGCTCGTACCACGTGGAATCTGAGTCCAGCGCCTCTTTGTGTCCAGAAGGTGTTATGATGCCTCATGAGGGTCCGAGTCACATTGCTGTGTACTATTGAAAACCTCACCCATTTGATGGTTCATTAAAAAACTAGCTCATCTGTATGGTTATTTCTCTAAATGGAAAGCAAAATTCCAGTGAGCGTAATGGAATGTAAAGGCACATCCTCAGGCCCTCAGTGCTTTCATTTACAGAGGAACTCCATTCCTCAGGTGCCTCACTTCACCCTCCCCCTCCTCCCTCTCTCTCACCCTCACACAACCCCTCCTCCCTCTCTCTCACCCTCACACAACCCCTCCTCCCTCTCTCACCCTCACACAACCCCTCCTTCCTCTCTCTCACCCTCACACAACCCCTCCTTCCTCTCTCTCACCCTCACACAACCCCTCCTCCCTCTCTCACCCTCACACAACCCCTCCTTCCTCTCTCTCATCCTCACACAACCCCTCACACTCTCCCCCTCCTCCCCCACTCTCATCCTCACTCAACCCTCCACACTCTCATCCTCACACTCCCCCTCCTCCCTCACCTTCACACCCCCCCTCACCCCCCCCCCATGCTCTCCTAGACAGCATGTCCTTTAAGGTGCCAGTGATTTCTCACCAATGTCCGACCTGATATCTTCGCTGTCTGGATATGCGACTCATAGAGGACTTAAGGTGCAGCTGTTTCTCGTTACTCCCTCTCTCAGGAGGACCCTCTGGTCCTGAATGAAATCCGGGACGACCTGCGGACAGAGTGCGAGAAGTTCGGCCAGGTGAAGAAGGTCATCATCTTCGACGTGAGTATCCATTTTTTTTAAACTGCAAAAAGATCTCTGTTGATTGAACCGAACCCACACCTGTATCTGCCACCCCCGCCCCCCAGAGGCATCCAGATGGGGTTGCGTCTGTCGCCTTTAAAGAGCCAGAAGATGCTGATGTGTGTCAGATGGCCCTGGAAGGCCGCTGGTTTGGGGGGAAGAAACTGTCAGCCCAGCTGTGGGACGGCACTACTGACTACCAGGTACGGCTGGGGTGGGGGGGGGCATTTAGGAAGCTAGTCTCTTTATCCCATTAGTTTCTCAAACCAGAGCTTCTCTTTTGGTTTTAGTTGGCAAATGCAATGATGTTTTATGTGTGTGTTCAGGTAGAGGAGACGACCTGTGAGCTAAAGGAACGAATTCAGTGATGTTCTATGTGTGTGTATGTGTGTGTGTTCAGGTAGAGGAGACGACCTGTGAGCGAGAGGAGAGAATTCAGTGATGTTTTATATGTGTGTGTTCAGGTACAGGAGACGACCTGTGAGCGAGAGGAGAGAATTCAGTGATGTTCTGTGTGTGTGTTCAGGTACAGGAGATGACCTGTGAGCGAGAGGAGAGAATTCAGTGATGTTCTGTGTGTGTATGTTCAGGTACAGGAGACGACCTGTGAGCGAGAGGAGCGAATTCAGTGATGTTCTGTGTGTGTGTTCAGGTACAGGAGATGACCTGTGAGCGAGAGGAGAGAATTCAGTGATGTTCTGTGTGTGTGTTCAGGTAGAGGAGACGACCTGTGAGCGAGAGGAGAGAATTCAGTGATGTTTTATATGTGTGTGTTCAGGTACAGGAGACGACCCACAAGTGAGAGGAGCGAATTCAGTGATGTTCTGTGTGTGTGTGTGTTCAGGTACAGGAGACGACCTGTGAGCGAGAGGAACAAATTCAGTGATGTTCTATGTGTGTGTGTTCAGGTAGAGGAGACGACCTGTGAGCGAAAGGAACAAATTCAGTGATGTTCTATGTGTGTGTGTGTGTGTTCAGGTACAGGAGATGACCTGTGAGCGAGAGGAGCGAATTCAGTGATGTTCTGTGTGTGTGTGTGTGTGTGTGTGTGTGTGTGTGTGTGTGTGTTCAGGTACAGGAGACGGCCTGTGAGCGAGAGGAGCGAATTCAATGATGTTCTGTGTGTGTGTGTTCAGGTACAGGAGACGACCTGTGAGCGAGAAGAACAAATTCAATGATGTTCTGTGTGTGTGTGTTCAGGTACAGGAGACGACCTGTGAGCGAGAAGAACAAATTCAGTGATGTTCTATGTGTGTGTGTTCAGGTACAGGAGACGACCTGTGAGTGAGAGGAGCGAATTCAGTGATGTTCTGTGTGTGTGTTCAGGTAGAGGAGACGACCTGTGAGCGAGAGGAGCGAATTCAGTGATGTTCTGTGTGTGTGTTCAGGTACAGGAGACAACCTGTGAGCGAGAGGAGAGAATTCAGTGATGTTCTGTGTGTGTGTTTTCAGGTAGAGGAGACGACCTGTGAGCGAGAGGAGAGAATTCAGTGATGTTTTATATGTGTGTGTTCAGGTACAGGAGACGACCTGTGAGCGAGAGGAGAGAATTCAGTGATGTTCTGTGTGTGTGTGTTCAGGTAGAAGAGACGACCTGTGAGCGAGAGGAGAGAATTCAGTGATGTTTTATATGTGTGTGTTCAGGTACAGGAGACGACCTGTGAGCGAGAGGAGAGAATTCAGTGATGTTCTGTGTGTGTGTGTTCAGGTAGAGGAGACGACCTGTGAGCGAGAGGAGAGAATTCAGTGATGTTCTGTGTGTGTGTGTTCAGGTAGAGGAGACGACCTGTGAGCGAGAGTAGAGAATTCAGTGATGTTTTATATGTGTGTGTTCAGGTACAGGAGACGACCCACAAGTGAGAGGAGCGAATTCAGTGATGTTCTGTGTATGTGTGTTCCGGTACAGGAGATGACCTGTGAGCGAGAGGAATAAATTCAGTGCTGTTCTATGTGTGTGTGTTCAGGTAGAGGAGACGACCTGTGAGCGAAAGGAACAAATTCAGTGATGTTCTATGTGTGTGTGTGTGTGTGTTCAGGTACAGGAGATGACCTGTGAGCGAGAGGAGCGAATTCAGTGATGTTCTGTGTGTGTGTGTGTGTGTTCAGGTACAGGAGACGACCTGTGAGCGAGAGGAGCGAATTCAGTGATGTTCTGTGTGTGTGTGTGTGTGTTCAGGTACAGGAGACGACCTGTGAGCGAGAAGAACAAATTCAGTGATGTTCTGTGTGTGTGTGTGTGTTCAGGTAGAGGAGACGACCTGTGAGCGAAAGGAACAAATTCAGTGATGTTCTATGTGTGTGTGTGTGTTCAGGTACAGGAGACGACCCGCAAGCGAGAGGAGCGAATTCAGTGATGTTTTATGTGTGTGTGTTCAGGTAGAGGAGACGACCCGCAAGCGAGAGGAGCGAATTCAGTGATGTTTTATGTGTGTGTGTTCAGATAGAGGAGACGACCCGCGAGCGAGAGGAGCGACTGAAAGGCTGGAACACCTTCCTGGAGGGAAAAGGAAAAGGAAAAGAAGAGAATGGAGGGAATGAGGTGAAAGACGGAAGCAACGGAGACAGAACCGGGGAGCATACGACAGGGGAGCATTCAGCGGCCAGTAAAGCCGGGCCGGCGGAGGAGCCTGAGGCAGGGCGGGGACCCGAAGAGGCCCCAGAGAGCAACGCGTGTGCGGCGGGGCCCACCGAGGTGCATTCCACCGACAGCAGCATCGCCGGCAGCGATGAGGACGACACGTAGGCGGGTGGGTGGGCCGGCAGGCGGCCGACCCTGTGAGGGAGCGTCCTGCGGCCCCAGCCCCCAGCTTGGCGCCCTACTGTGCTTACATTTCACACCCCTAGGACTGTTCTAGAGGATTCCGCCAGCACTAAAGGGGCCTCCTGGAAAAATAAGCAGTAAATCACAGACACAGACCGCCCTGCCTCCGCTCCTGAAATTCTGGTTTAACCCCAGCTGTCAAATTCCTTCCTCCTTTATGGAAGACATTGGTGTAATTTGAGGTTTGTTCCTGTGCATTTGGCTATCAGGGGCTCGTCGATGCTTAAATGCAGTTCATGAAATGTATGATTTTTTTTTTTCTTAATGTTGAGATTCTGAAACACAGGTGGCCACCCAATAAAAAGAATTGCCTTTAGAGATCAGCATATAATCAGATGTAACTCAAGCACATATTTCTGTCTGCTGTATTGTGACCGTTTGATTATTTAATTGCTATCTATGGCTTGTGCTGCGTTTCTCTCGGCCCATTTTAAAGCTCATGATACTGTTAATAAACACCGTTCTTCCAAACGCCTCTTCATCCGTTTTATTTACCATGCAGATGAATTCCTTAATTCCTTAGTAGTGGGTAAGAACATTAGTGCGCTGGGAGCCCGGTAAACAATAAGAAAACGAGCCTTCTGAAAACCATAAGCTATTAGAAAAATCTAGAATTTGAAACTTTTTCCAGGACTGCCAGCTCTCACCCTAATGGCGTGACACACTTTCACACTGTAATGCTTACGCAAGAAATCTTACGGCAGATCTATGTTATTCCACCTAAAATAAGCTACATGAAAAGCGCTGGTGTAGGCTACAAACCCTACAGACTTTTGACATGGCAATAAACTGTTAAGTACATGTAAATGTGTGTGTAGACTTGTCTTCGAATTGAAAATTTTAAAGTCTTTTCACGATATAACAATAATGTATAATACAACTGTAAAGAATATTAAAATACATTAAATATGCGTTTAATCTAGTACCGATTGTATGTATTGTTTAATTGCTAAATACATTTGCTATACTGTGATATAATTTCTACCGATAACGCCAAGTTTCAATTTGGTTGCGATATTGTAGGTTTCGAAGACATTTTTTAAAAACTCGATTTGCGGGTTTAACTGGCCGGAGCGCATTTTATTCTAAATAGTGTCACTGCAGGGAAATAAGCGACTGTTGAGAGACTGCGTTACTCTTGCGATCGGCCACAGGCTGTTGGACAGCTTCGGGTACCCGGGCAAGCCAGTGCGCCTTTTCCTATCGATTTTTGCGCTTATTTGCGCAGGATCTTTGGGCTAACATGACATGACGGTCTGTCTTTGTCTGTAAACCGTGCGCTCATCTCTGTACTGACCAACTTTAGGTAAGCGATCCAGGGAAGATTGCGGAAATCTTAAAAAAATAAAGTTATACTAAATGTTTGTCTGATTTATATGTGCTGCCATACAAATACAATAACAGGCAGACATTAACGAATGTATTATACACGCTTAATGGCTATCTGGATTATAAATAAAACACTGTATTTATGTTTGAGTGAGAGGAAATATGCATATTTCGAGTTAAAGGCCTGTGCTGCTTATAATGAAACGCGTGAAGTGTTTCCCTTTGCTCAGCATTATAGACGATAAACTGTAAAAAAAAAAAAAAGAGAAAATCTTACCGGTATTATTTTAAGGACTTTTCCCATTAGTGGTGTAAGACATAAATGCATATGTATAGTGGAGGGCACGGTTTTGATAGCATAGGGATACACAGTACTGCGCAAAAGTCTTAGGCAGCCAAAAAAATGTTTAAATAACCGTCTTGGTGTAAAACTGTGTTGTTACGCCTGGCAAAGTGTGTCAGATTAGCCATTTCAAAACCTCCGCTAAAATAACCCTGTTATTTCCAGCAACCATACAACACACCCGCGTACTTTTTGACCTGACCACTAGTCCACCTCAGATATCTATTCAATATCTCGTTCACTTTTTTTTTAACTGATTTAAAAAAAGTTAATTAATTAAGCTAACTGGTGGTGAAATTTAATAAATACATAGAATGGTTCGTGTGCCACTGAGGAGAGGTTTGGGAACTGAAGTGGTGTTCATCTAGCTACCCAAGTAGATATCAGTAACTTTTTGGAGAACAGAAGACATTTTTTATTAATTTTTATTGTGTTATTGTTATGTTCTTATGTTAAATTATTATTATTTTTGTTCTAAGAAAATGTGCACTTACTACCCATATAAATAGCGTCAAACATTTCTTTTGAGTGCCTAAGACTTTTGTACAGTATTGTATATTATATGTAAACCACCTTTTATATAGAAGTTACACAGTACACAAAATGGCTGATGCTATCATTTATCAGCATGCTATAACTACGTTTATTCCCCATGTTCTCTTCAGAGCCCAGTGATGGACGACCAACCCGTGAGTCCCGTGGCCGTGAAGGCTGATGATCAGTCCACTAGTGTCCTTTTCACCTACTTCCAGGGAGACATCAACAGTGTAGTGGATGAACATTTCTCCCGCGCACTCAACAAAGCCAACAGACCCAAAGACCTCACCAGCAAGAGCAAGGCCAGCCGCCGGACGCCCAAATCAGGTAGACGCGGGGCTAGAGACCCCTACAGGCTCACAAAGTCACGCGCACCCGCTGCCAGTGAAATGACTGGATTCTTTTCCTGCCTTTTCAGAGGACCTCATGCCGGTGCAGTGGGGATTCCCAGCATCCTCCTGGCCAGAGCCTCCATATCCCTCCACCTCCTCAGGACAGATCCAGTTCTCCATGCTGGAAGATGCCCACACTTCCCAGCGGGCGATGACCAGCCCATCTAACCTGTGGTCATTTGCCCCGAGGGCAGCTACGGGTTTCGGAATGCCCTCAGTGGTGTACCCCCCCCCTGGGGGCGCTGAGGTGCCCGGCCCAGCAGAACGCCCATATTCCAACTCGTTCCTGGGCCTACTGCACAGTGACCGGCCCGTAGCCGCTGCCTCGATCAGCTCCCCGTCCAAACCTGACCTTGCACCAGGATGGAACCCCACTTCAGGATTCCGAGATCCACTCGAATCTGGGATCAACCTTGACTCCGGTACTGCTACCATTTACCGTAGTCCTCTGTCGAATGCTGTGAGACGTTATGAACAGTGCTGGGAATTTCAGGTCCACAAGACACAAATCTAGACCAAGATTTTGTTTTCTACCAGCCAGTTGAGCATAAAGAGTCACAGTCACAGAGGACTCAGCTGGTTGGTAGAAACAAAATCTTGGTCTAGATCTGTAGCTTCTGTACTTGAAATGCGCAACACCGGTCATGAACCCTTTACCAATTGAATCTGTTAATGTGCAAGGATCCAACTTATCGTTTTAAATTCATTCTGTTGGCAGCTATTGGTACTTCTGACTTTTTTTTCAATTTATATTATAATGGGCCTTTGTTTTGCTCCTTTAGGCGTACAAGTTCCAGACAAGAAGAAAGATCTCTACTGGTATTAATCTGCAATTTTCTCCGGTTCCACTGAAGAACAGGATTTTGTAAATGTATATTTTGGGTGTGCAACCTCTTCCTGATCAGACGTCTACATGAAGCTCCATGAAACACTGCCTCATCAAAAGGCTCCCACGAAGCCGAGCTGTCCGCCCACCTCGAGCGCTCCGCCGTCTCCGCGATGGTCATACCCCGAGGAGGTGTTGCAGTGAGCTATCTGCGTGAGCCATCACACCCACAGGCCGGCCCTCGCTTGCGTTCCTCTATGTGGAAGAACCTGTTTCCCAAACCGGCAGGTCGGACTCTGAGAGTGACTCAAAGGCGGGACGGCAGAGGCCAAGTGGATTCCTGAACACACAGAGAAATCAGGTTTGCCGACACAAGGTTGAAGACGCACGGATGTCGCCTCCTCTTCCTTCATTTCGACGGGGCGGTGTGTGTGGCCGTGGAAAGCCTGAAGAGAAAGCATAATTTAAAGGATCCCGAAGATGTCATCGCACACTTTATCTAGCTGGCTAGATGTTGGCTTGTGTTTTCACAGACATCTGCTTCCTGGTCCCAAATTCAGAGGATTTGGTCGGATGAGGCGGAAAAGCAAGACGGCCGTGAAATGACATCGAAGGCAGATGGCTGTTAGCCGTTTGCTAACGCAGAGAACGGAGTCTGAATCCCATTACAAACCCACCAGCCAGTGTATCACTGCCCAACGCCACGTTTCCCATCTTGAACATCTTAAAATGGGGGAGGGTCACTCAGGGCTTCATGTTTGCATACGGCATCTATAAACCAAAGCTTCGGGAAGTGAGAATGAATGGGGCAGCCTGTATATTACTGACATATTGTGAAAATGACTTCATAGAAAGCTGAGATGAGGTTTTTTGATAATTAAGATAATATATTGTATACTCTGTTTAATGAATACTGTAAATATGAACTGTAATTTTCCTTATACCTTACATGATTTTTCTTTAAAAAATATCAGCTATGCGAATGCATTCTTGGTGTATTGTCTTCCATTTCTAGAGGAGGGAAGATATTACAAAATGGAAAGCTCTTATTCATTTCCTTAAGTGACAAAGTGCACTTTCCTGACCCTGACAGACAGACAGTTTGATTCCCTGGAATTCCCTGTCTCTTAGAACACTTGTTAACTAGTTAACCTGTTGACCAAAACTTCGGAACTACAATCATACATGCAGATTCATAAAGTCTAAAAGTATTCTTCATTCCTGCATTGTAATGTCAGACTTAAGTACGAGATCCATACTGGAAACGTAAGACGTGCATTCCAGACGGACCCCTATAATACTGTAAACTGTCCAACAGTCACTGAGTGTGTCATGGTCAGATTTAGTTGGCCAGGCAGAAAAGGCACATTCAAGCTTATGCGTTTAATGCTGTGCTACACACAAAATATATTCCTAGGTGTCAAACTTGATTTGCAACATTAGAATCAATTAAAAATGTGATTTTCATTACTACCCATCTAGTTGTTAGAGAGATTGATACCGAACATTAAGAAGACAAATGGAAATAGGTGTGAGCATAAATTTCATCACCGACATCATCTTTTTCGATCGGCACTTGATATGAAATTCTTAGGAATATAATCACAATGGAACTGGATAGGAAATTACAAATAGTTTGGAAATGGATGGACATGCAGGTATGAGGAAAATGGGTAATGGAGGGAAGGTTAATGGAGTTAACTTTGCAATGCTACTGTAAGAATGGAGAGCGAAGATACTGGGTGATAAAGACATCAGAGTGGTATTTATGCAGAAAATGAGTTGCGGATTTTGTACGTTTACAGAGGGCCTCTCTCTCCTGCCTGCCTGGTAAATGCATCAGCCTGCGATTATCTCCGCCTCAGGGAGAACCGTCTGCCGCTGTCATTCCTTTGTGAAACACGCCACCGGGTTTCATCTTACCGCTTCGTGTGAGTTAGTGGTGGAGAATCTTACTGGGTATAATTATACATCTTACGCCAGATTCGGATTAAGTGAGTCACGGGAATAATAAAGGAAAACTCGGACGAGTCACCCGTTTGAAATTTATGAATTATTTTTTAATATTTCCACTGACACGATACAGCTGGGTGAACTTAAATTAAAATTTACAAATTTGTACTTAAAAAGAAAAATGTGAATGTTATTAGATTCAATAAATGGTAAAAAAAAAAAATGCACAAATGATATTAAGCTATATATAATTTTCTTGTGCATGTCTCCGTGATGGACTGGCATCCTGCTGAGGAATCTCCGCAGCCTGGTGTCCCGTACTGCTTGGGATCGGCTCCAGTCCCCAGGCTACGGGATAAGTGGCGTCAATGATTCTTCCTTCAAAATAAATATGTGAGATTTGTACAGTAAAAAAAAAAAAAAAAAAATATTGTTTTATAATGTGAGTGAATGGTGTGTGAGTGTGTCCTGCGATGGGCTGGCCCCCCGTCCTGGGTTGTTCCCTGCCTCGTGCCCATTGCTTCCGGGATAGGCTCCGGACCTCCCCGCGACCCAGTAGGATAAGCGGTTTGGAAAATGGATGGATGGATGGATAATTATATAAAGGAATACAAACCTGTGTGACATAATCAAAAATCATAACCATCCCCTACAGAATTGCTCAGATATGCGGAGCTGTTGTTGGGTGATGGTGTGAGAAAAGAAAGTCGTGTCCTACTTTAGAGCTAGAAAAAACCCCATAATCTCTCCCTTGCCTTTATACACTTGATATCAATCGAAAAACGAAAGAATATAAATCGTCATTCTCCCCCGTATTTCAATCAACCATTCTGGTCTCATTTCCTATATGTGAGCACAGGGTGATTTTCATTTGCTGGTTCCTTTCCGCTTCTCTTTTCTGAGGTTTTAAAGCGTTTAATGTGTATTAACTTTTCCTCCTTCGTTTACTTTCCGATTCCTTTCATGTCGCTCGGAGGTCGGCCGTGGAAGGCGTAATTCCACAGCTACCGGAATGCCTCGGATTTCCTGCGCCTCATCCCCGTTCTCCACGCAGTCCGGAGACTGAGCAGTTGTGAGATTAAACTTTATTTGGCATTTTGTACAAGAATGATAGAATGTGGTAGTTCTTCCGAAATCCCACCTTGCTCACTTTTTCAAGATGTGTACAACAGGTGAGAGTGAATCTTGATGAAGGGCCCAACGGAGATGTGGCTACTCTGCCAAGCACAGGATGCAACCCAACACCCTTCTCCTCACGGGCATTGAGGCCCTACCTGCTGAGCCCCCCCACCACATAAACTGCAAAACCTGACCTGCATTAACACCTAACACCTAACCACATTAAACCTACACTGGATGATGACGGGCTCTTTGTTTATACTGATGATGGCAATAAACAAATTAATCATAATAGAACAAAACCAATGACAGTTTGTAAGGAACATGACTGGCTGTTAATCATCGTTAGTTATTAATAATCATCCCTTCCAACCGCTTATTCTTCCACAATACTGTCATTAAGCCTTTCAGGGCCAGCATGTGGCTCAGTGGGTTAAGCCTCTGCTTGCCCGTGATTTGGCAGGTCGCCTGCCCATGATCGGAAGGTCGCTTGCCCGTGATTGGATGGTCGCTTGCCCGTGATTGGCAGGTCGCTTGCCCGTGATTGGCAGGTCGCTTGCCTGTGATTGGAAGGTCGCCTGCCCATGATCGGAAGGTCGCTTGACCGTGATTGGAAGGTCTCATGCCTGTGATCGGAAGGTCACTTGCCCGTGATTGGAAGGTCACTTGCCTGTGATTGGATCGTTGCTTGACCGTGATTGGAAGGTCGCTTGCCTGTGATTGGATCGTCGCTTGACCGTGATCGGAAGGTCACTTGACCGTGATCGGAAGGTCGCCTGACCGTGATCGGAAGGTCTCATGCCCGTGATCGGAAGGTCGCCTGCCCGTGATCGGAAGGTCTCATGCCCGTGATCGGAAGGTCGCTTGCCCGTGATCGGAAGGTCGCTTGACCGTGATCGGAAGGTCGCCTGCCCGTGATCGGAAGGTCTCATGCCCGTGATCGGAAGGTCGCTTGCCCGTGATCGGAAGGTCGCTTGACCGTGATCGGAAGGTCGCCTGCCCGTGATCGGAAGGTCGCTTGACCGTGATCGGAAGGTCGCCTGCTCGTGATCGGAAGGTCTCATGCCCGTGATCGAAAGGTCGCTTGCCCGTGATCGGAAGGTCGCTTGACCGTGATCGGAAGGTCGCCTGCCCGTGATCGGAAGGTCGCTTGACCGTGATCGGAAGGTCTCATGCCCGTGATCGGAAGGTCTCATGCCCGTGATCGGAAGGTCGCCTGCCCGTGATCGGAAGGTCGCTTGACCGTGATCGGAAGGTCGCATGCCCGTGATCGGAAGGTCGCCTGCCCGTGATCGGAAGGTCTCATGCCCGTGATCGGAAGGTCGCATGCCCGTGATCGGAAGGTCACTTGCCCGTGATTGGAAGGTCGCTTGCCCGTGATTGGATCGTCGCATGCCCGTGATCGGAAGGTCTCATGCCCGTGATCGGAAGGTCGCATGCCCGTGATTGGAAGGTCACTTGCCCGTGATCGGAAGGTCACTTGCCCGTGATTGGAAGGTCGCTTGCCCATGATTGGATCGTCGCATGCCCGTGATCGGAAGGTCGCTTGACCGTGATCGGAAGGTCGCTTGCCCGTGATTGGAAGGCCCCCAGGCACCGCTATGGAGGGCTATCCTCTGCTGCTAAGCTCGCTTTCACCTATGGAGGATAAGACAGGGTAACTGAAAAGAAGATTTCCCAACAGGGATCAATAATGCATGATGGCTTTGTTTATTTCACAGTTTATCACAAATGCATACCAGTCCCTATATAATACAGGTGGCGTTGTAGTTAAAGTTTATAAATTCCTAGTTGCAAACATCCCTAATTATTCTGCCACCTACGCACCCATATACACGGCCATAATTGCCTTTTGATTTTTTTTAAACCAGCGGGCTGAATATATCTTTGAAGCAGTTTGTCGTAAATGGAAACCATCAGCATTTTAAACACTCCAAGTGCTTAATAGTTTTTGCTTTTTTTTGTCAAATGAAACACAACATCTTGTTGGTTTTGGTTGTTCTCTGTGATCTAAAACTGTAAACTATCTGTGATGTAGAAGCAGCCCCAAGAGGATCAGGTGTTATTTAGGGAGGAGATGAGAACGGCCTGTGGACACTGAGTAGGGAGGCGGTGGGTGTGGTGGTGGACGGGTTCCCCTGCAGGCATCGCCTTCATAGGTAGAGAAGGTGGCTGACGTACCGTTCGTGTCTCCTTCCCAGCTTGGGCTTTAAGCCCACAATCCCAGCCCCCGATTGAGGCAATTAGCATTCACCAGCTGCATTTTGTTAGCCCCCCGCCCCATCTGTGGTTTCCATGCCAACCCTGAGGAGGAGCTTGTTGCTGCTGTCCAATGGTGTGGTGCTGAATGCCGATTCCCAGCGGACCATTTTTACAGGATTTATTATGAAATATTCACTTAACAAAAACACTCAAAATTTAATTCAGGCAGCCATTTGTACATTTACTTGAATATTGTGGGTCATCGTTTTGGCAACGTGATCTATTTTTGACTTACGGTATAACTCGATAATTCGTTTTTAAATTCATGTTTCTGTCAGTAATGGAAAAGTGAACAGGTTCTGTTTCCATAAAACAGCCCGAAACATCACAAGCAATGATTAAGATGTTTAGTCTTGTTTACTAAAGGAAAATTAAAAATATGCCTCACCCTTTTGGTAAATATAATGCCAATCAAAAACCCAGCCTTCATATTTGGCAGAAATGTCAAGATTCACACACACAAACACACACACACACACACACACACACACACACACACACATGCATGCACACACGCACAGAGCATATTAGGCATTTACAATATAAAAGGGATAAAGGGATGTTTAATATAAAATATTAAACAAAAATTGGGACCAAGAATTGGCCACGCGCCATACTAAAGCCCGTCGAATAACATACCTCAGTTAAGAAATAAAAGTGAAATATTCTTTGGAATGAAATGAACACCTTGTTTGTGAGCGCGTGAGCATGTGTGTTGAGGGAGGGTTGCTATTTTTCACGGAGACACACCCACGTAGAAATCTGATCTAACTTAAAGCACACTAAAGTAAGAATGTGACGCACTGGATTGGTCAATCCCCTCACGAATTGCTGGGCTATGTTAAAATAGAGCTATGTTAGAATACAAGTTTCTTACAACTTTCTGGATTGTGTGAATCAGTATAAAAAGGCGTCTAATCTTCTCATTACTTAGTGAATCACTGCCAGGATGTTTATCCAGAGCTCAGAATTCAGTTACAACCACTGGTAAACACCATACTAAAGTTCAGCACTAACAGATGCTCTCTGTTATCCCAGGACCTCTCTGGCCTGAGCAGAACTGGCCGCACGTTAGTTGTAGTATTCTTAGGATAGTCTCCTGGTTCCCTTGGTGTTGGCAGGATCCAAGTGCTCTGAACAGATGGATGGGTGACACTACTGATAAACTGCTGATGCGGGGAGGGGGTGACCTGGCAGATCGATAGCCCAGTTTCCTTAGTCACTAGTATCTGGGTCCCTGATGGTCTTCCTCTTTATCCCCCCATGAGCGACTCTGCATGTCCTGCTCTCTATAATAATATAAACATTTAATAATATAAACATTTAAATTACCAAACGATTCTCAAAATGAGACAGTCAAACCGAAAGAAGCAATATTTCAGTTCTGATCCACACATCCTTACTTGATGGCCTGTAGGATGTTACCTCTACCTTTTATAGTTTTATGTTAGTCTATTGACCTGTTTGAGCAGGTCTCTAGGTATTCCCTACGTGTATCATTGGCAGGCGTTTACAATTTCTGTTTCACTGGCTTCAAGTCAGCTTTAAGGTTATTCATTTTCTTTGTAGTCCCTGATGCAATGAGGAAATTTATGTGAATACATGATTATACTCACATAGAGGCTATTGTCACTTAGTAACAGATATAGGACAACTAATAAAAAAAAACCTGTAAATGCTGAAGTACCTATTAAAGGTGTCCTGCCTCTGACCAGCTGACCAGCAGATTGCAGTGGAGCAGATCTGCCCTGCTTCCCAAACCAGCCTAACCAGGTCTTCTGGCAGCCCTTTGTTCAGTCACTGAACTTACCCAGGTACTTATCTGTATGCTCTAGGCCTGGTCCTCGCCTTGCTGGTTACCGTTCTTGCTTGAAGCCCTGTTACCCTTGATCCTCTTCCCTGTCTACCAGTATGTCTCTGTATTTGGATTTGCCCCCCCCCCCCCCCCCCCCCCCCGGGATGACAGAATGGTGTGTGTGTGTGTGTGTGTGTGTTTGTGTGTCCTTGGGATACTCCATAATTGGGAATTTCCGACTTCCGATAATGCTTTCGGAGCTGCCGCACCTCCGCTGTGAGCTTAATGTGTAAAGACGTGCAGGAAATTTCGGGGCACTGAAATTCAAGGTGCTATTTATAAACAAAACTTTAGTTACTAGACTAACAAATCCTAATTTATGGGGGCGTCTCAGGAGGTTAGGATGTTATTGCTAGTGACTGAAAGGTCACTGGACCAAATGTCAGGGTCGTCCGAGAGTTTTCATCGTTTGCCGCTTGAGTGGACCCCTGTTTTCTCAGTTGTATGTGGCTTTGGATAAAAGCATCTATTAGATAAGCAAATAAGCCCCTACTACCAAAGTGATCTTTTTAAGCCCCTCTGATGGATTATTTATCTACTCGAATGTGCACTGGGTAAGATTACATGTATAATTGTTTTCACATTCTGATAGATAATAAAAAAGGATATAATGAAGAAATTAGGATTAAAATAATGTCACTTAGAATAAAATATTGTACTAATAAAAACAGCAACGCTGCAGAGACAATCTACTACTACACTGTCAGGAAATAAAGTACCAATTTGTACCTATGAGGGTATATAATTGCCACTGGGGCTGTACCCTCAAGGGTCTGCCGATTGTACCCCATAGCTGTAAGTAAATGTGCCTTTTATGGTACAGAAATGAACTCCGAGGACCATTTTGTAGCTTTGGGGGTACGGTAGTGTTATTTGTACATTGAGGAACATTTTTTTTCTGACAGCATACTACTACTTATGATTATTGTTATCCTAAAATAAGCTGAAGTAGCCCAACCGAAATCCGCCCAAGGACACAAGTACATCTTGGTGCCAGAGACTATTCCCCTGAAATTAACCCCGAAGGCCATCGCTAAGAAGCTCCTGGCCATCATTGTGCTAGCGAAGCACTTTAAACTCTTAATAGGATGCTTCGGAGAGTATTGGATGAGGCTTATTGCAGTGAAGGGAATATCCCACGCATCCACTGGCTACTGCCTCCTCAAGCTCTCCTTTAAAGGTGGGCTGCTTGTCACAGTCAAGGAGGCATGGGATACCCAACCATCTCCCTTCTAGACAGTGATCGAACATGTCCGAGAGTTCAAGAGCAGATCTGGAGGGTGATGCTGATGGTGAATGAATACATGAAAGTATCCTAGACACGAGTAGCCACCAGTGATGACATGGGCCCTCAACCGGTTAATGCTGCACTTAGGAGGAATAATCCTGAAGAGGGAGGACACACTGAATTATCTCTCGGTCGGTGTTCTTAGCCAGTGCCATCCACTAAAAAGGGGATTGTTAGATGAACATTACAATGCATCTGCGCACAAGGTAGTATTTGAGTTTGGTCACCGCCCATTTGATAGTGAGTGCCTGCTTCACAACTTTATCTCTGTCGGCATCAGTTCCTCACCATTGTGCAGGTCTATGTTGGACACACCTGTCTGAATGATGAATGGCCTGTCAAAAGGGGACACCCCGTTTTTTGGGACACCCCTGTTTTGTAATATCTGATGAGACCAATAAGAGGAGCTCAATCACTAGTAAAACACTGCCAACCCCAGGAAGGCACATGCCTGGATCTGTGTTGATGTAGATATTTGCTTGATAGCAGTAATTTTTCTCGGTGCTTCAGGACATCGTTCCCAACGCTGTACCAAAGGTAGCAACCTTCCTATAACCCAAGGCAACACTTTTTCTAGTTGGGAGTAAGCCCTGCTAAGCCAGTTCATCCAGTACGCTCTGCAACCTTTTACGGTGCTCCATTCAGCCTTCTGGATGTACCTCAACATCAGCTAGTCTGTGATGTACGCCTGGTAAGACCTCAGGACCTCCTCCACCAGGCACTGGAACGTGGCTGTGGTTCATTATTTTGCACTTCATGTTGTCTTATACTGAAGATGAAAGAACAAAACGTAGAGATGCACGGATTGTTGGTTAACATACAAATATTGCCAGCCAATACTTAATCTTTATCAGTATTCAATGTTAGCGGCACCAGGGCTAAAGACACAACTAGTGAAATAATGGAGATGATTACATTGGACGATCAGCAACTTTCCATCATGAGGACGAGGGACTTCATTGGGGGTATTCGACACCTATAAGAGGTCCCAAAGTCCTCTAGACATATTTATAATTCATCTGTCATTTTCCATACAATTAAAAATAACGTCATGTCATTTTACTGATCTGTATGGTTCACTTTCTTAAAGTATCAAGAAAATTATGACTTTATCATGAGGAAACTGTAAAAAATAATATTTCATAAAATCCTGCAGGCAGCCCTGGTGGGCACTGCATACAGATTACAGTGGTATCACAGCTGTTAAGAACAGCAATATCGGAGCAGGCTGCGCAATATCACGGATATAGTGCGCAGTGAAAAAAGCATATGAGCTTCCAACATGTCAAAGAGAAGTTACCACTGTTTGAGAGAGCGCTATAGCCTCAGATTTGGAGGTCCGAAATCTCATTCCTGCCACTTTATGCTTGGCATTGAACGTGTGCGCGAAGTCATGGTTAGTGGATAAAAGCATGACCTCATCAGCTAATAATAGAGATGGTATTGGATCAGACAGTGCAAGACAATACAAGATGCAGTAATAAATTGGTAGTACGTCATGGGGTTGAAGCAGCTTTGTGGAATGTGCAGACTTGACCATATTTGTCATGGCGCAGGCGGGAAAGGCTGATGAGTCACGAGGCGACTCCAAGACAACGGAGGTTTAATTTAATCAAAATAAACAAGGAAAAAACAGAGAAAAAAAACAAATAAATAACCACGAAGGTGCAGTGGTTAGCACTGTATGGGGCGGCATGGTGGTGCAGTGGTTAGCATTGTATGGGGCGGCGTGGTGGTGCAGTGGTTAGCATTGTATGGGGCGGCATGGTGGTGCAGTGGTTAGCATTGTATGGGGCGGCGTGGTGGTGCAGTGGTTAGCATTGTATGGGGCGGCGTGGTGGTGCAGTGGTTAGCATTGTATGGGGCGGCGTGGTGGTGCAGTGGTTAGCATTGCTGCCTCACACCGCTGGGACCCGGGTTCGAGTCTCCGCCTGGGTCACATGTGTGTGGAGTTTGCATGTTCTCCCTATGTCGTTGTGGGGTTTCCCCCCACAGTCCAGAAACATGCTGAGGCTAATTGGAGTTACTAAATTGCCCGTAGGTGTGCATGTGTGAGTGAATGGTGTGTGAGTGTGCCCTGCGATGGGCTGGCCCCCCATCCTGGGTTGTTCCCTGCCTCGTGCCCATTGCTTCCGGGATAGGCTCCGGACCCCCCGCGACCCAGTAAGATAAGCGGTTTAGAAAATGGATGGATGGACGGACGGACACAAGGGGTCAGAACTTATCAGGGGAAAACCACTACTAACAGAACCATAAGTGACCAACAAAGGGAAACCAGTAACAACCAAAACAGGCAGGAAGATGACCATTCTAACACAATGACCCACTGCAGAAATGAACTAAGGCTGGAACTTAAATACACACAGAAAACCCGGGAAAACAAGGGACAGGTGTGACTCATAATCAATTAACCAACAGAGGGAGGTGCAGGAACCATGAGGAACAGGTGGAACTAATAACTAATGGGCACAGGGAGCTTTACAAACCCCCCCAAAAAAAACTAGGAAACATTAACTGGGAATATAAAGCAAGGCGAATCAATTACAAGATCGAAAGGTACAAAACGAAAGTAGAACAGAGCAGGAGGAGGGTGAACCAAGTGCAGGAATTAAGGACACAAAATAAACAGAGGAACAGAAAACTAACAAAAAACAGGTGAGGTTGGTCACTGGCCAGCCTGAAACCCATGAGAGAATCAGTTTAGCAGAGACACACTCAAGCCAGTGAGCTAAGTGGCAGTGGCAGGAAGATAGAAAATACACAAAGATTATCAGACAAGGAATGACAAGCCGGCGATACCTGCTGGTCGAACGGGGAAGAGACACGAAGGGCAGAATTAGACGGGTGCTGACTCTGCCAGTATTACAGTGTAAAGCGTTTGTGCAGAAAATACACTGGCAAAATGTAACTGTGCAGTACAATGGTTGTGAACTGGACAGGCACAGGTTGTTTGGCCACCCAGTGACTTGTGGAAAGAACGTGCCATGAGAGGGCGTCAGTGATCTGGACACAATGGAACCCAAAGCCGCTGAATGTCAAGGTCTCCAGTCTTCCTGAAGTCGACATTGATCTCCTTCGTGTTGCTGACATTCTTGGATAGGACTGCTTTGAGGTACCATGCAGGCCTGTTGTCACTGCCTCTGGTGGGGCCAATCGCAGTGGTATAGGCCACAAACTTCATGACTCTGTTGCTCTCATGCTTTTTTCACAGGGTGATGGGTGACCTAGTGGTACAGCAGTGGGTTGAGGAAGCAGCCTTGGTAGATGTCAGGCCTGATAATCCACATGGATAATCTCCTGTTGCCAGGTCTCACTGTCTGATGTTTAAATCAAACACTCAGTCGCAGGTTTGGATGGCAGAACGATCTTAGAAAGCTGAGCTGGAGCCAATCAACATCATCCAGACATTCATTTTCTTCTCTTCTAAATGTTTTAGGCCAGTGTACTAGGTAAGGGAGCTGGCTCTGACCACGCATCTGTTTCGCTAGAATGCAAGCTGGAGTGGGTCCAGGGTTGTAGGAATGTTGAGGCTAATGTGTGGCATGACAAGTTTTTCCAGACAGCTCATGACTTCATGACAGAGCGATGGGACGGTAATTGTTCTGGCAATGAACAGTGACTTTCTTCGACACTGGCACTATTGCGGTATTCTTGAAGTACAGTGGCGCAGTGCGCGAAGACGGGGACAGGTCGAAGATGCTGGCGCACACCTGAGACAGCTGCACGGTGCGTGCCTTCAGGACGTGTGACAGGATGCCGACAGGCCCGGCGGCTTTGCAGTAGAAAGCTTCACTGCCATACAACACTGGATTAATAGAACTAGTGTTACTAAACACTTGTATTCCGAAATGTCACTTTCAAATTATTTCAATGCAACCTTAGCTAAAATTGTAAGGATGCAAACTACAAAGAATTTGTAAAGAATACACTGCATATTCTGCTTTTGCCAAACTGGAACTTGCAGAGGGCCTTTCTCCCACACATCTGCACACATCCCTCTCTCACACACACATCCGTCTTTCTTTCTGTCACACACATTCACAACCTCTTCATTTCATTGATTTTCTTTTAAAAGTCTTTGTCAAATGCGATCGATTCCTTCTCTCCTTCCCTGTCTGCTATTCTCTGAGCATTTGATTTTGTGAATACAGATATTTTATCTGTGGCTTTATCTGCGCGGTGTCTGAAGTGCAGTGATGTTACTGTGAAGATTCTTTTGATTTTCATGATTTCCACCCCCCACCTGTGCCAACTTCCGTTTCAAGATCTGTTGGGTTTGCACCTTCTACTCTTTTGAAATGATGCTCAGGGATCTTTATGGTTTCTGACCTGAAAGAGTCAGGACCTTGGTTTTATCTCATCGGAAGGACGGCACCATTTTTACAGCAGTGCCCCCGTCACTGCACTGAGGCACTGGGATCCACACAACCCAGCTCTCCTACTTGGTCTCCCACTACTGACCAGGCAAATCTACTTCGCTTGATGGAAAATACTCTTTCCACCGAAGCTTGACCTTTCATATCTCTGCAAAGTCTTCAAATCGACCGAAGATTCTATCACATTTTTGCTCGCTGACCTGTCCAGCACTGAAAATGATCTGAAGGCACAACTTCAATTACGTCTTGCACAGTCTTCAGTTCTCTGTTATCTTTCGTGGATCAAGCCATGCCAAATTCCTTACTGGTGTGTACCTCAGGGGGCATTTATGCAGTAGTGATAAGACACCCCCTGGTCTTTTTCCTGGACCATGGGTGTATCTTGCTCAGAAAGGGTCGTCTTAACCTTCAATTGTGAAAGTATGTTGTCGGCAACAAACAGAGTGTCAACGTGACTTGCATCTTTGTGAACAGTTTGATCTGAGAAGTCTTCAGAGAAGAGCTTCACTGGAGTCCTCACTGTTTTTTAACCACATCTTTAGAGACAAATCTCTGTAGGCTGACGTTCTTGAGGAACGGAGAAGAAGAGGTTGGCTTTTATGAAAAGTTCATGCTTAACAGCATCACATGACTTATTTTCAGGCTGTGTTGCTTTAAGGGAACTGACATTAGAAACAAACATTATGATCTGTTACCATATTCCAATGGGTACTTTCTATCTCAGTGACATTATCTAGCCATGTGCCTTCAGTGTCTTAGAGGGAAAACACTCGACGCTCTTCGTGGAGAAGCAACTCAGTGTTTCCCCACGTTCTCCTAAACCCACGTCACTGGCAGAAAACCTGTGACACATGTTATAGGGGAATTACCAGGTAAGTCTTTTAGTTTAGCTGGGTTTATGTATTGATTAATACTGCTGGTTTTGTTATGTCGGGCCTAAATCACCATGTACCGCTGGTTTAGTTTAATGTTGCTTTATTTTGTTAACTGCAGTGATTCTTATGCTGGTTGTCTTGGGGTCGGGTTGGGGTTTCATTCAGGTTCAGGTTATGCTTTTTTCTCTCTCTATTGTTAAACACTTAGTTATGTATCGTCTTGTGTCTGTTATTTCTTATGATGTCTTCTTAAGTCTGGCTGTAAAAGGCTGTCTGCCTCTTCGGTTTCTTTGGCCAGTTCGGAGGCTAAATCTGCATGTTTTTTTTTCCTTCCCTTTTTGTGGATTTACTGATTTATTGATTTTAATTACATTTCTTTCATTTAGTTATTCTTCTTACTACTTTATACAACTCAATTTTTTTTTGTAAAAAGTCCTGCTTCTACACTGATGGTGTTGGGTTACCAGCCTCTTAATAAATCCACAGCTACCTGTGGTCCTGTGGCCTTTATATCCTTTTGCACCACTGCCACAGCAGGCCGTTCGGCTCTCATGGAGGGGCAGGCTGACCCTTATACTGTCACCACTGCCACAGCAGGCCGTGCGGCTCTCATGGAGGGGCAGGCTGGTTCTTATACTGTCACCACTGCCACAGCAGGCCATTCAGCTCTCATGGAGGGGCAGGCTGGTTCTTATACTGTCACCACTGCCACAGCAGGCCGTTCGGCTCTCATGGAGTGGCAGGCTGGTTCTTATACTGTCACCACTGCCACAGCAGGCCGTTCGGCTCTCATGGAGGGGCAGGCTGGCCCTTATACTGTCACCACTGCCACAGCAGGCCGTTCGGCTCTCATGGAGTGGCAGGCTGGTTCTTATACTGTCACCACTGCCACAGCAGGCCGTTCGGCTCTCATGGAGTGGCAGGCTGGCCCTTATACTGTCACCACTGCCACAGCAGGCCGTTCGGCTCTCATGGTTCAATAACTCTATCCCTGCATTCTGATGCCATGCGCTCCCAACTCTGGCCTGTCAATCTATTAGGGCAAGAAGAACGAGCTCTGGCCAGCATTTTCTTTGATTCAGCACTGCTGTTTTGCATGGTGTGAATGCAGTGAGCGGGCCGTAATTTAGGCTCCATATGGGCACCTGGTGTGAAAGGGCCAACCTGTTCTGCTTTGAGGGCTGACAGCCATGAAATTCATCTTGATATCCTGCCTGTGAAAATTATACAGGGCTGGGTATACACAGAATGCACCAATTGCCACATTCATAGCACACAGTAATGGCCTTGGAATGCCGCAATCCTGCAGCACCTCCCATACTATGTGACAGGGCACGTGGTCAAACTCCACCTCCAACTACTCAGAATGTACACTGTGTTAGCATATTCCCACAAACCTGGATGCAACTGAGTGAGGGAGATGAGTGGCAGGATCGAGCATTAAAACATGCCCGCTAACATTCATTATTATTCATTATTCACGCTTAATTTTACAAACCTGTTACCTGTGTCCTTTCAACAAAGAGCATCACCAACATATTTGGCATGTTTGCCAGGTCATGCTTGCTTGCGTCCCAAGAATCTGAGAATCTCTGCCAGGGGTGGTACATTACAAAGATTTTACACAAAAACATCCTCTGGCAGACAGAGTATTAGCAGAGGTAGAATGTTCAGGTCCAAAGATTTTGTTTCAACCAACCAGTTGAGCACAAAGAGTCAGATTGGTTGATACAAAATCTTGGTCAGGATTTGTAATGTGTGGACCTGAACTTTCCACCTCTGAATATCAGGGGGGTCTCAGGATGACTTGAAGCTGAACTGCTTCATAGACTGATTCCTAACTCCCCTCATGCATCCTGTCGTGCTGGATGCCATACGGGATTATAGCCCTTCCAACCACCTTTGGCTGCACCAAAGCTTATCACCCCAGAGGTCAGCACTGTGCCATTGATCCTGGCCAAGAGCAACACCGTGCATATTCCTGTCATCTGCCTGCTCTGTACCACCCAAGTGGGACGGCCTACATGTACAAATGCAGTCACATGGTGCAGCAGATCGCTAAAAAAAATCGCGAGTCGAGAGTTAATGATGCTTTTTCTTAATTTTTTTTCGGACAAAATATACAGTAAAACCTCAGATTGCGAGTAACTTAGTTTGCGAGTGTTTTGAAAGACAAACAAAATTTTTAAATAAATTTTAACTTGATAAACGAGGTCTTGCAATACCAATATTACGTACACGCTTTGTCTGCCGAGCGTCACGTGATCACAACTGAGCCAATGGTTCTTCTCTCTCTCTTGCTGTGGGATTGTGGGTAATCATCTCCAATGCTCAGTCTGTCGGTGTGCCTCACTAATATAGTCAAAATTTAGTAGAAAAGCACCGCCTGAATAAGGGCGCAGCAGTGCGAGCGATGAACCAATAGGATTTCCATTAGTGTCAAAGTGGGAGGAAAGTTCTGTCCAACGGGGTGATTATTTCAATGATGACCTCACTCCTGCCACTTCACACTAACCCTCACCCTCTTCTCACCTTCAAGTTCCACTCGTCCCATCTGCTGCTTTATTTTTCAAATTCCAGAAAATTCTCACTCTATTGGAACAACAGATTTTCCATGACCCTACCCTTGCCTACCACACACGTCATAGACCTCATGCATGATTCCATGACTAACAAAACATAGAGAGTCATATCAGTCTGACCTCCAAACCCTGTTTCAAAATCATCCAGAGTGGAGATGACATCCAAAGGCCCTGAAACATTAGAAACATTTATATAGTTAATTGCTGCTCAGGAAGTACACCAAGTGACTGATATTTTGAAATGAAACAGCGTCATACCTTGATCCAGTACAGTTTCATTCTGAGTATCATGATGCCCCTCAGCTGCACGTGCTCTGAATTCAGCAGACGGGGAAAATGTTGGATGGGGAGGAACATTTTCCTGGTCCATGACATTAGGTGTTAGAGTGGGAGAACAGCAAATGAAATCGATGCACAGTGCAAAACCAAACTAAACCCCCCAACTTACAGTAACAACTTAAAGGCATGACATTTGATATACCTGTTAAAGTACCTCTTTCGTTTATCAGAGGCATCTCCATTTTCTCAGTACCAGCATCTCCGGATGTTCGACTTTCATTTGACACTTCTTTTTGTGCTCCTCTCTTTATGCCTCTAATGCAGACAGTCGTCTTTACGCTGCTGTGTCCCATGTTCACTGCTGATGCCCAGTTCATACTGCCTTTGCCAAACATGAAAGGATAAGAATGGCTCTCAGGATGTCTTTCCACTTCATATTTCTAAAACCAAAGAATTTATGTCATCAGCTCATAAAATATGTGCCACAAAAGGCATAAAATTACTTGTATTCCCATTTAGTTACATCAGTCGCCACAACCATGAATAGCATGGCGATCATGAGATTTGCTAAGAAAAACTAAGCCGATGTTCAAAAGGCTAACGAGGATCAGCACTGTCATCTATCGAAACAAACACATACTGTAGAAACACTACAAGTTTTTCTCATTCTTATCATTGACCTCCACAAACTCTGGCGGTGTTCTTGAGATGTTCTGCAACCATTGTTGTCAGTGCTCATGAGATAAAACTTCATGTCTTATCGCGGAATTGTGTATTTTTTTAAACTATTTTTTAAATCCTAAAGAATCTCTTACCTTTGTTGTGAACACTGTTGTCGTTGCAGCTCAAAACTGCACAATCGACCATGATGAACATGACAAAAGAGCAGTGACAGAACTAACTGCCTGAAAAAGACGAGAAGTGCACCAACATGGTGGACAATGGTCTTCGATTCCTGTAGGCAGTACAGTATGATATAAATTGTAGCACTCCTACCGTAAAACGCATAGTACAGTACAGACAACATATATGACCAGTACTTAAACTTTATTAATCTTGTAGGAATCCAGTAAATGACTAGTCCCACCGTTTAGGATGTCCATGTCCACCAAAACTACACCAGAAAGCTGGAACCGTAAACAAAGGGACACATTATAGAAAAAGTAAAAGAGCAATCATTTGTTTGTAAGTTGTAAATTTGACTTTTGAGATGACATTTTTTTGCTTCAGTGAGTTTCATTTTCTCTCAGATTCTTCTTTTGGTTGATGTCAAAAAAGTTTTGCGGGGTAATATTGGCACAAATGTGATTCCATACAACATCAAGCAAAGTTAGCAACGTGAATTTGTTTTTGTTGTATGTCAGTGAAGACACAGCGGAATGCAGTGACAGCGCTCCGGAGATTCTTAATGTTAATGTACATTTGAATAATTTTATTAAATATGGTTTTCATATGTTCATATAAGGGATTTGCCATGTTATTTTTTGAATGTTGATGCAAACAAAAAGTGGATCGTGTTGCTAATTTCCTTTGTGGTTTTCAATATATAACTTGGTGAAATTGTTTCAGTTTGTGTATCAGTACCTGAGTTTCAACACATTTTAACAGTACCACGATAACACTGATAACCATGATCATTTTGATCGTTATGATCATGATACAAAATTTTCATACCATTTCACTGTACCTTTTAACTACAAGGTGTACAAAGCGTTTAAATTATGTGCAGGCTAAGTTTGTCCAGTGCTTAGGTGTGGTGTGAAAACAAATGTGTTTGTGTCAGTGCGGATTTATGAATACAGAACTAAACAAAACCCTATCCTTAAATCCTTAGTCTTAGCGAACAATTTTGCATCAATATTCAAAGTCCGCGATTCCAGGCATGAGATACATGTCATTTCCTTACCCTCAGATGAGATTTACTGACAGGGGAGGTTTACTCACAGGTAAGGTTATGGATTCAGGGCTACTGAGACACTCGCCATGATGGTGAGCCACTCAGCAAACCCTCCTCAGAACAGAGAAAGCAGAGACTGTAATGTAAATTAGAAAGTAAACACTGTTTAACACTGAATTAGCTGTTTTTTTTCACTTGAGGACCCCATGATAGACGCTCAGTAAAGCAAATCGCTTTAACTTTATTCTTTACTTTTTTCTTGCTCATGTTTCTGCATGGAATTGCATCTCTTTTAAATGTGCTTTTGTTTGGATGTTTACATAGTATAAAGGAAAGTGGTTGATTGTAATTATAGATTTAAGGAAAATTGATTCTTGGGGTAAACATCCCTAGATTTAAATCACATGATAAATAAAGTTAATTGGAGTCTAGGAAAGAGAAGGAAGACCACAGCCGCAATCTAAAGGGAACTGATAATGACTTAAGTATAAAAGAATTAAATTTAAATATAATTAAAGTGTAAGACTAGGAATAATACCAGTAAAAATATAACTGATAGCAGCAATTATTACAACTAGTACTAAAATTATAATTATATGACATACAAAATACTCACCTAATACTTATATATTAATATATAAGTATTTAATAAAAATATTCTGTCCATATATATCTACTTACCTGGGTTACTTACTCTGAAGGAAAAATAATCCATATACTTTATAAAGGGGTTAAATACATTTTACCTCATTGCAAATTACTGTATTTTTCGTCTTTCCCTTTTGCCACCCTGCATATTTGATTAAATTCAGCACTACATAATAACCCAGGTCTGTGGTCAGTATACTTTCATGTTACTGCTCCCACTGAACCCAGTGCACTGGTCCCTGTATACCTGCCACTCGTTTGCCACAGCAAGGGGGGGGGGGTAGACTGAGCTAGCATGGAAGGTAGAGCTAGAGTGAAGATATTTTCTGCTCAGAACAATTAAGGGAACACTTAAATCACGCATCATATCTCGATGAATGAAATATTCAAGCTGAAAATCTTTATTGATATGCAACCTGAATGGACTGTAGGTTCTACCTCGTGCTACCAGTAGTGGCAAGGGCACTAGCAAAATGCAGAAGTAGAGTTAAATCTGTCAGGAAGGAGAAGGAGAGAGAAATGGTCTGCGGTCACCACCAGCAGAACCATTCCCTTCCTGGGGGTTGTCTTGCTAATTGTCACTACTATGGGTTTACTCATAGGAGTTCACCCCAATGAATGAGAGGGTCGTCCCCCCTTCAACTTCGAATTGGGGCTCAGTGACCTAATCTGTAGTTGTAACATCAGAACCATATGTCTTGGTCATTGAGGTGAAGAGAAATGCTTAGCTGCCAATTGGCTGGTGGTGAATTGGATCAGACGGATGCCAAACAGACTGAAATGCATAGTGAGGGTGTGCTGCAGTTTTAAGACACCCCTGCCTAGGATACCTTCTGCAGCAGATCTTCTCTTGTGTTCCAAGGGAGGCTGGAAAATGGGCCATGCTGAAGTGGCTGTGCAGAGCTTTGGTCATAACGTTGTTGGTGCCAAACCTGGTGATAGACACCAGTAGAGATGGGAGGTCTTTTGAGCTTAGCTCATGGGGCTCCTGAAGCAGCTGACGGCTTTGGCAAGTGCAGAATCAATAAATCAAGTGTGGGGGGAGTTCGGTAAGGCCATGGAAAATGACTGCTGGACGGCGTCAAAGAGAATCCGGCAAGCCATTAAGCGACCCTGGAAGAGGAAGTAGGACTTTCCCCATGATTTTTACAGTAGGGATGGGCGATAGCACTGATTTTATTTTTGATCAAACACCAGCCAGGTTGGTATTGTGGCCCATTCCCGAAGCAGGTGGAGTGGTGGCTCTGAGGCTTAGGGATTTGTGCCGGCACTCAGAAAGTTACTGGTTCAAAACCAGGGGTGGTTCTACTCTGTTGGGCCCTTGATCAAGGCCCTTAACCTGCAATTTCTTTGTTCTGAGTATGACGTTAATAAACATCCAGCCCTGCAAAGAGGGCCTCTGTAACCGAGTGTGCGCTTTGTTGTATGGTGGATGCAGCAGTGCACTGTAACAGAGTGTGCGCTTTGTTGTATGCTGGGTACAGCAGTGCACTGTAACAGAGTGTGCGCTTTGTTGTATGGTGGATGCAGCAGTGCACTGTAACAGAGTGTGCGCTTTGTTGTATGGTGGATGCAGCAGTGCACTGTAACAGAGTGTGCGCTTTGTTGTATGCTGGGTACAGCAGTGCACTGTAACAGAGTGTGCGCTTTGTTGTATAGTGGGTACAACAGTGCACTGTAACAGAGTGTGCGCTTTGTTGTATGGTAGGTGCAGCAGTGCACTGTAACAGAGTGTGCGCTTTGTTGTATGCTGGGTACAGCAGTGCACTGTAACAGAGTGTGCGCTTTGTTGTATGGTGGATGCAGCAGTGCACTGTAACAGAGTGTGCGCTTTGTTGTATGGTGGATGCAGCAGTGCACTGTAACAGAGTGTGCGCTTTGTTGTATGCTGGGTACAGCAGTGCACTGTAACAGAGTGTGCGCTTTGTTGTATAGTGGGTACAACAGTGCACTGTAACAGAGTGTGCGCTTTGTTGTATGGTAGGTGCAGCAGTGCACTGTAACAGAGTGTGCGCTTTGTTGTATGGTGGATGCAGCAGTGCACTGTAACAGAGTGTGCGCTTTGTTGTATGGTGGATGCAGCAGTGCACTGTAACAGAATGTGCGCTTTGTTGTATGGTGGGTGCAGCAGTGCACTGTAACAGAGTGTGCGCTTTGTTGTATGGTGGATGCAGCAGTGCACTGTAACAGAGTGTGCGCTTTGTTGTATGGTGGATGCAGCAGTGCACTGTAACAGAGTGTGCGCTTTGTTGTATGGTGGATGCAGCAGTGCACTGTAACAGAGTGTGCGCTTTGTTGTATGCTGGGTACAGCAGTGCACTGTAACAGAGTGTGCGCTTTGTTGTATGGTGGATGCAGCAGTGCACTGTAACAGAGTGTGCGCTTTGTTGTATGGTGGATGCAGCAGTGCACTGTAACAGAGTGTGCGCTTTGTTGTATGCTGGGTACAGCAGTGCACTGTAACAGAGTGTGCGCTTTGTTGTATAGTGGGTACAACAGTGCACTGTAACAGAGTGTGCGCTTTGTTGTATGCTGGGTGAAGCAGTTCACTGTAACAGAATGTGCGCTTTGTTGTATGGTGGGTGCAGCAGTGCACTGTAACAGAGTGTGCGCTTTGTTGTATGCTGGGTGAAGCAGTTCACTGTAACAGAATGTGCGCTTTGTTGTATGGTGGGTGCAGCAGTGCACTGTAACAGAGTGTGCGCTTTGTTGTATGGTGGGTGCAGCAGTGCACTGTAACAGAATGTGCGCTTTGTTGTATGGTGGGTGCAGCAGTGCACTGTAACAGAGTGTGCGCTTTGTTGTATGGTGGATGCAGCAGTGCACTGTAACAGAGTGTGCGCTTTGTTGTATGCTGGGTACAGCAGTGCACTGTAACAGAGTGTGCGCTTTGTTGTATAGTGGGTACAACAGTGCACTGTAACAGAGTGTGCGCTTTGTTGTATGCTGGGTGAAGCAGTTCACTGTAACAGAATGTGCGCTTTGTTGTATGGTGGGTGCAGCAGTGCACTGTAACAGAGTGTGCGCTTTGTTGTATGCTGGGTGAAGCAGTTCACTGTAACAGAATGTGCGCTTTGTTGTATGGTGGGTGCAGCAGTGCACTGTAACAGAGTGTGCGCTTTGTTGTATGGTGGGTGCAGCAGTGCACTGTAACAGAATGTGCGCTTTGTTGTATGGTGGGTGCAGCAGTGCACTGTAACAGAGTGTGCGCTTTGTTGTATGGTGGGTGCAGCAGTGCACTGTAACAGAATGTGCGCTTTGTTGTATGGTGGGTGCAGCAGTGCACTGTAACAGAATGTGCGCTTTGTTGTATGGTGGGTGCAGCAGTGCACTGTAACAGAGTGTACAGCTCTTCACCCTCATAAGGATACTGGGGAGTTATACATCTATTTTGTGGACTTAGAGATGGCATTTAACTGAGTCCATCTGGGGGTCCCTTGGGAGGTGTTTCGGGCATATGCTGTGCCAGCACTACTGCCGTGAGCTATCAGATTTCTGTGTAACTGGAGTGAGGGCTCTGTTGACAGTGCCACCAGTAAATCTGACTCGTTCTAAGTGTTAGACTCCACCAGGGCTACCCTTTGTCACTGCTTCTGTTTTATGTTCATTTACGGTAAAATTTCTAGGCACAACTTAGGGGTGGAGGGAGTCCAGTCTGGTGACCTCTGGATTGCACCTTTGCTTTTTGCAGTTGATGTGACCTCCTTTGTGCAGTGACCTTCACTGTGCAGTAGGCCAGTGTGCAGCTGAATCTGAATTGCCTGGGATGAGGATCAGCACTTCCAAGTCTGAGGCCATGATAGTCAACTGGTAAAGGGTGGACTGCGCCTTTAAAGTTGAGGAAGACCCAGTGCCTTAAGTGGAGGAGTTCAGTTATCTGGGGGTCTTGTTCACAAGTCTGGGAAGAATGGAGTTGGAGATCGACTGGCAGATTGATGCAGCATTAGCAGCTATGCAGATGTTGTGCTGGTCTGTCGTGGTGAAGAGGAGCTGAATTAAAAGGTGAAGCTATCGATTTACATTTCCATCCATGTTCCTATCCTCACCTCTGGTCACAAGCTCTGAATAATGGTCGAAGATAGCAGATACAATCGGCAGAAATGAGCTTCGTTTGCAGGGTGTCTGGGCTCAACCTTAGAGAAAGGGTGAGGAACTCAGACATCAGGAGGCGCTCAAAGCACAGCTATTGCTCCTTTGCCTTGAAAAGAGCCAGCTGAGGTGGGTCGGACATCTATGTAGGATGCCTCCTGGACGGCTCCTTGGGGAGGTGTTTCAGGCATGTCCAACCGGGAGGAGACCCCAGGGCAGACCCCAGAGATTACCCCTCTCGGCTGGCCTGGAAGTGCTTTCGTATTCTCCCGGTGGAGCTTAGAAGAGGTAGAATTACTAGCCCATGAGGGTGAACCTGGGCAGTAAAATGAATTCTGATTCTGAACATCAGGCCTATTACAGGATTACAGTTTGAATACTGGGGAGACTTTTCTCAGAAGGTAGTACCAGTAATAACAATATCAGGTGTAAACTAGTACAATGGAACAATGCAGCACATGGCTGACGCAAAGGTCCTAGGGCAGCCAGACGTCTCTCCAAGGCTACACAGGCCATGAGGTTGTGCCACACACACACACACACACACACACAATTATGCACTACAGAGTACCTGAAGTACCATTAGGGTTAAACGCCAATACCACCCATAGCATGACTCATGACATTTTTTATTTGACACACCCTGCAGCGAATCTTGCATGGAAAGTGCAGATGCAATGCCAGGTTTACAGTTGTTCTGTGGCCTTCCTGAGGTGTACGGCTGAGACTCAGTCCATCCATACAGCCGGAAGGTGGCCCCTCACAGCCCACCCTGCACACCCCCCCCCCCCCCATTAGGTAGCCCTATTGCTCCTGCTGTCTCCTATGCTATCCACAGGCTCCCTTTCAGTGAAAGAGATTTTATCTGTGCATGACTGAGAGACTCTCCCAGGCACAATATTTCACTGTAATATGATGAAACTTGGTTTATTTCACAGACAGCGTTTTGCAACGTACAGTATGAGGAACAGTACAAATTAAATGATGCATTACTGTGTCGGTTGGCCTTGCTGTGCTTTTGAGAAGCAGGTGTGTTCATTGCAGTACCAAGTATTTCCAGCAGGTGGTACTTTTGTTCTTATTGCATATTGAAGCCTGTCCTCTAGAAAAGTAAATGGTATTTTCAATTAATTGTGCAGTTAGTTGAATTTCTAGTACAGGCAGAATCGGCTTTGGTAGCAGTGTGAGAAGCTTGTGGAGATTCACAGGCTGTGGTGCTGATGTGGACGTAATAGCGCTGAAGTCACCATTCTTCAATAGCTCTTCCTTCCTAATTGCCATGCGCCATGGTTGGTAACATCGCACCAGATTACCATGATACCGAGACTGCACCCCTGTTACTCCGAGAAGAAGAGGGGAGCCTCAACAGAAGTTCTACAGCACGCACTGTTTTCATTGTAATTTCTGTCAAAGCAAAACACAACGTTTATTTAAGACTGAAATAATTATTTATACCAGAGGAGCAGTCCAGAGATCAGGGGTGAGTTTCCCGAAGCCTTAACGGTACGTCATTCCTAATCTTTTAACGCAGAACTTAAGAACGACGTAGCGTTAATGCTTCGGGAAACTCACCTGAGGTCATTTCTGAGATGTTATTTCCTACACTTTCATACGCATGGATCTACAAAACAATCTGGTAACATTAGGGATGAACCGAATTAACCTTTGTTTTTACATATTTACATGCACATCAGATGAAATGTAGGTTCGACTTAATTCGGGATCTGGCAGTAAACCATAAATATATTTTGAAAACGATATATGTGAAATTCTAATATTAGTTTCAGTAATAATATTCTCACTGGAATGCACTGGACAGCACGCAGAACTACAGTGTTTCTGGTAGTGGTACACACATGGATGTTTAGACTTCTGACATTGATAGCTGGGTTTAATATTTAAAACGCCAGCTATTACTCAGAAGCATCACACCTGCAAGCAGTTACAGTTTTTTTTGTGTCATACCACAACCAGCCCACTAACTAAACATAACCACAGTGTGGTCTTCAAATAATTACTTCCCTCATGTGAATTCGTAGATCAAGTCAGTAGGTGGTAGTGAAAACCAAGAATGAGAGGCGCTGTTTACTGACGACCTAACTAGTTATAATAAATGTACCATTTCTACAAAAGTGTTAACTAGCAGTGGTTTCACATCAAAACGCTAACATGCAAGGAAGCGGAGTCATACATTCTCCCAAAAGAAGTGGACTTTCAAAAAGACCAAGAAAGAGAAGAGAAGACTACAAGTCGGCGATTTCTTAAAAACAGAATATGAGCGCTTCGTGTCGAAGTTCACAAGGCTTTCCTAAGAGTAATAGTTCCCCTCGAGGAATTACAAAGACACTTTCTAAGGAAACAAAGGTACTTATATGCTTAGATTTCGATCCCAGGTTGAAGAATCAAAGGAACTTGCATGTCATTCGTGCTTCTCTGTGGGCTAAGTTTTCCAGCTGGAAAATGTTGAAGCATTTTGACTGCTGACACGCTTATGGAAGCAAAAGCCTGATCTTGAACATGTACGATGTCCATCCATCCATCCATCCATCCATCCCATACACACCACCTTTCTAGTAGGGTGACGCAGGACTGGACAGCTTTTCGACCCACGCAGTGCTTTCGGACTTCTGCGTGAAAGGCGTGGGCAGGTGTGACGCTAACGGCGAAATTCTCACGAATTCCTGACCCAGTTATATTCCGCGATCGTTCCCGTTAGCTTAATTTTCGATGCCTTTTGCATTTACGTCACGCAATTTTTAAAATGCATATATCGCTAAATTTTAAAGCATTTGCTTTATGCAACCATGCTTAGAAAATGCATTGTTCCCTGACAATTCCAAGAATTAACCGCAGATCGCTTTGATTTGATGACCTCTGTGGATCCATTAATAAATAAATAAACAAACAAACTATATTCTATATTCTATAGCTATATTCGATTTTTTTTCTGTTTTGTACAGTAGGCAAAACATTTTTCGTCAGATACAGATAAAAGTAACTAATTTGCTACCTGAACTGTATGAGTTAATTACACCACCCTCAGTATTAGCATCCAACCACAGATTTCATGTTCAGACATTTATTCACCTATAATTTAGCTTATGGCAGGGGCGTCATTGACAACATGCTAACTAACTATTCTTATATCACGTGACACAGATAAGGAATGTAGTCGCACAGTATAATTATGGGTTTGGCCCCATAGATCGGTCTTATTCTCCAAGTTTTGATGTGTTATAAAGGGCCAGATGCCAGACCTGATTATTCATGTATATTTTCTCTTTGATTTAACAGAACATTGAAAACGTTGCCTGTTCACTGTTAGACTGTATGAGCAGCTGCAGCCTATTTTTGTGAACATGATGAAATGTAAGGGTGCTGTGTTCACAGGCCAGCCTTGGGTGTCCTGGTGTCCTAGGTGAGATTCTGTTGATCGCAGTTCATGTATATTATGCACATACTACAGGGTATCTTGCTGTTACCTATCTTGCACGTGTCAGTTTCATAAGAACCGTATTAATAGTAGAATGCATCCCAGAAGTCTTCCTTCCATTCATTTTTTTTTATATCTCTTTTGTGCCCCCTAATCTAATGGCACCCCAGGCGATCGCTTATGTCTTAGTTCAGGTCCAGAAAGTACAAATCCAGACCTACGTTTTGTTTCAACCAACCAGTTGAGTACTCCATGACTGTGACTCCTGTCTTCTGTAAAGTTGACTCTAACAAAAGTAGTTTTGTAAATAAATAAGTAATTTGCATAAATTAAGTAATGTCAACCAAGCAGACCTATGAAAATGGCAGCGGCATGTCTGTAAAGATGGTTTCTGAATGTATTTCAGTAACCAAGGTACTCTGATGGCTTTTGGAGCAAATGTGCTGAGATCTCATTTTAGCTTTTAACTGTCGATGATATATGGAAAGAACCCAAGGAAAGACCGTCTACACCCAGTCAATGGGTGAAAATGACGTCAGGTGGAGAGGAGACAAATGCAGATGACAAAGGAAGTGCATCTGCGTTCATACTCAGCAGCGAGACGAGGGAGACCTTCAGAGGCGTACGGCGCACCGAGCCTGCCACATCTACGCTTTTCTCCACCATCATGATCAACACGTACAACAACAGCCTGCCGCCGCCTCCACCCGTGCCTCCACCCGTGCCTCCACGGGGGAGCCGCCAGCAGCCTCAGCCGGGGGCAGCGGACTCCAAGGGCCAAGTCAAGGGCCTCTACATTCTCATCTTTCTCCAGTTTTTGGTGACTTCAGGAATGTTTTTCTACTTGTTCTGGAGCAACAACAGAGCAGGAGATGTAAGCAGACGGTGTGGGTCCCGGGTTCTGTCTGAATTACAGACTGTGTAAATCAGATATACGTAATAATTTGTTCTCGAGACTGCAAATAGTTATACAAACATAAAACATTTATTGCTCGATTATCATCTATGTGTCAACAGTTGCTGGTTGTCAGGAGAAGCGAATCTAATGTGCATCCTGCATCGTTAAAAGACACATCGAGAATGTTTTAGACTACGTGGACAATTTTACTTTTTTGATTTAGAAAATTTGGTTTGTTGGAGGTATGAAGTAAGGGACCGTGAAAGTTTTACTGGCTCTCGGAACTTAAGGTTGGCGTTACGATCTAGAGGCTCTGTAATCATCGATGATCTATCAGATGGTAATCAGATGAACACGCTTGACCTGTAGCTAAATGAAGCAGATGCACATTATAGGTTAACGATATCGATATGGAGCCTGCATCAGCATTTTTCGTGATGTGAAGCGGTGTGACGTTTCCTTGCCTTCGTTGCCAGATGCGAGAAGAGGCCGCAGCGATGAAGATGCTGCAGGATTGTGGCAAAGGCAGCTTGGGACATCAGTCAGTGCTGGATTGTCTGAAGGTCAGATTGAGTCCAAAGCACTGCAGCCCCCATCCACACACTGCCACACTACAGTCACTGGCAAACCAAATCACTGTTATACATTATACATTGAGGAAAATAATCAGGGCTTTAAATATAAAACACACTTAATGTTTGTGTCTAAATTACTAATATATTTTTTGTTTTTCTTTTAAGATTTCACAGAGTGAAGGAGAAGGTATGTATTTAATGAATCTCTATAAGAATGACAAATAAATTATTATATTCTCTTTATAAAATTATTGTATAATGTGTGTGCCTGGGGGTTATGTATATATTACCAAATGTCCCCACAATGTGATTAAACGCCTTATTTTGATCTTGTTAGAACCATTTCTGGTCCCCAGAAGAGGAAACTCAATTTTTTAAAAATGTGTGACTGCAATCAAAAGCCTAAAAATGCCAAAAGTCTTGTATTTTGTTTGGTTGCTTATGGTTAAGGTTGTTGGGATTACGGTTTTGCCCATAGAAATGAGTGATTGGTTCCTGCAAAGATATGATTACAAACGTGCATATGTGTGTGTGTATTAATATATATAATAGCCCATTTATCTGTCTTTACTGATAGTCACGTCCCGTGGTTCTGTAACTGTCATGCTGCGGTACGAGTCTGTGTGCCCTGACCGCTGCCCTGACCTCTGCCCTGACCTGTTGGCCTGACTCTGCTTGTCACTTCAGGGGAAGCTCACTCCAGTGATGGCCAGCTTAGTGCATCCGGAGCCGCGGCCCACATGAAGGTTGAGAAGCCCTCTCCGCTATCAGCATGTGAGTGAGTCCGTTCATCCTCAGCGCCGATAACGCGGAATCTCTCAGCTCACGGTTCATGGCTAAAACGCGAGGGAAATTATCATCTCTGACAGATGTTGAGAAGGAAGTCACACGTGAATCCTGTAGAGTCCGGGAAGACGGGGCATCTTCTCACAGTCACTGCTGCTGGGAAATTTACCGGTCAGTTGTCATTCCTGCTTCTAAGAGCAGTGTTCCACTCATGCCTTTCGCAATGTTCTTTGCCAACAGTGAAAGAGCTGCAATGGGACCAGAAGGAATCCATTGTGAGGGACGTCGTCCACCTGTATGGACGTGGCATGCTGCAGATCGGCCAGTCTGGATACTACTACATCTACTCACAAGTTACTTTCTCAAAAACACACCCCAAAACTCCCTTGGTCCAGACGGTAATGAGCTGGAGTGGTTCTTCTGGCAAGGAAGAAGGGAGTCTCCTGATGAAAGCCTTTTGCTACAAGAGCAGTGTGGAACAGTGTACATCTTTCCAAGGAGGGGTTTTCAAACTGGAGAAAGGACAGAAGGTTTCCGTCAACGTCACAGACAAGGACCTCGTTCATTTCGACGGGACTGCCACCGCGTTCGGATTATTCCAGCTACTACGGATGCCTTAACGGGTCTGAAATCACTGATTCCGCTCAGCTCCATGGATGATACTAATCAGACACGCGATCTGAAGCTTTGCTCCGGAAGATGGCCCAAAAAAATCCAGAGTTGTTAGATAAGACCTGTAGAACACCAGTTACTAGGTCTGGATGCATCCCTTTAAAGTAGAGATGCAGGAAGCAAAAAAGAAATGTGACCCATCACCACGGAATGAGTCTTAAGTCGCACTGGTAAAAAATACACCCATAAGACTCATTTCGTGGTGATGGGTCACATATGTACACTGACCCATAGTGGAGTTTACTTTTGTATTTAAGTCATAGCACTACAGATCAGATTTTATCTTTAAGACTTGAGCTGGTGTGTATTGATTCATGTTGCCTCTTGTTTCTTGTCACCACACCTTCCAGTGAATGTACTGTACAGAAGAAGCTGGAACACCTAAGCTAGAAGTTATATCGTCTTTCAAAAATTATGACTACGTCAGGGGGGCCGTCCGGGGAAGGGGGAGGGGGGGGGGGTGGGGGGGCGACGAGGCTGCCCATAGTACTGCATGACATTTACAGGACGGGTCCTGTTAAGATGGAGCCGGGGATAATGCCAAGGTCACTGTCGACAGAAATAGCTTTCAGTTCTGGCCTTTTGCAGTGCCTTCAAACAAGGGATGGCAGCGAAGAGGCACCTCTGTGCCCTTTAGGAATTTCGATAGGTCCACAGGACACTTCAGTCCATCACAGTCTTGAAGAAATACAGCACGTGGCTCTTTTTAAACTTAATTTCATTTGCAACCTGACTGTCGTGTTGTCAGGGTAACGCGTGAGTAGAGCGAGCATTTCCAGCACATTTTATAAGCACTTTTTAAAGCAAATTTTGAAGCTGTATTTACTACACATGAGTGCAGTCAGTATCAAGGCCCTGAGATAATATTGTATGCAGATTAACTCTGGGCTGGACATAAAGCGTGCCCCCCCCCTCCCCCAAAATATGAGTACAAACCACATGAACTCTAGCCCACTGCCTAGGAAAAAAATCAGGATAAACTGTTAAAAGATCCATTTCGAAAGAAGCTTTTCTGTTCACAGGTTCGGTCCTCTGTTTGTCTATTGCTTAATTTATTGCTGATTTTTGATGATGCTTGTATGTATCAGTGAATGTGGTCAATATTTATAAACTAGGGAATAATTAAAAGGATGAGTGTTACATGAATGTATTTATATTAAGAAATGTAATTTTGTGTACAATTAAATGCAACGTTTTAATTTTATTGGTATATATGAAAATATTAAAAATACAAAAAAAAATGTGTGTGAACTATGTATGTAGACAACCCAATGGAACCATACTGTCATACTCCTGAGAAGAACGTTATATAAACAGCTATATTAATACTTATGGAGTCATGGAAACTGATTTGAGAAATTGTCAACAACTACAGTAATTCGTACAGCAACAGTTGCATGAAAGCAGTTGCAGTACAAAACGTTCTAAATACCACAGAACAGGCGTAGATTTAGCAGACTGCACATGTCAGTTATGCGATGGCCTGTGGAATTCTGGGTATTCATTTTGACTGCATGGGACGAATTTATCACCAGCTAAACATGACGCAGAGCTCCACAGCAGTGGGGATATAGCCGACGCCGCCGGCCAGTGTACCTCCCTTACACAAGACCACAAGACCTTCCAGCATAGGAACGCTGGAAAGAGCAAGCGCTCGCAATGGGATAAATATCATACTGCAACCCCCCCTCACGAAAGCAGGCCGTCCAAAAACATTAAGTAACCTGTTGCAGCCCCCTCAAAATGAAACGTTCAAAAAATACATTACGAACACCTGGAACTCAGGGCCTAAGGTTACTGTTGTTTGATGTGAAAAGTACCAACATCCCCCCAAAACCCCCCACTGAGGACTCCACCTTACCCTGTACCTCAACTTCCTGTAGCGTACTACAGGTTTCCACATACATACCACTGACACGCCTGACTGCACTGCTCCCTTCTGTGGTTAGGGGTGCTGCCCTCTCCAATATTCAAATGGAAAATGGTTATCACAGTTGTCATCTTGTCATCTGTAGTTCGTTTTTTTTTTGTTTCTACAGCATTATATTGTTCTCATTTGTACGAAAAAGTGATGATTCATAGCATCTGCAGCTAAATAAAACCAAGCCGGAGTACATGAAGTTTTCAGGCCTTGTGCTGCCTCGAAGGCGGTTATGTAGCCCACTGCTCTCATAGACTCATGCTCGGGAGTGATGCTCAGTGAGGCTCATAGACTCATGCTCGGGAGTGATGCTCAGTGATGCTCATAGACTCATGCTCGGGAGTGATGCTCAGTGAGGCTTATAGACTCATGCTCGGGAGTGATGCTCAGCGATGCTCATAGACTCATGCTCGGGAGTGATGCTCAGTGATGCTTATAGACTCATGCTCGGGAGTGATGCTCAGTGAGGCTCATAGACTCATGCTCGGGAGTGATGCTCAGCGATGCTCATAGACTCATGCTCGGGAGTGATGCTCAGCGATGCTCATAGACTCATGCTCGGGAGTGATGCTCAGCGATGCTCATAGACTCATGCTCGGGAGTGATGCTCAGCGATGCTCATAGACTCATGCTCGGGAGTGATGCTCAGCGATGCTCATAGACTCATGCTCGGGAGTGATGCTCAGCGATGCTCATAGACTCATGCTCGGGAGTGATGCTCAGTGATGCTCATAGACTCATGCTCAGGGTTTTCGCCTGCGTGCGAAAGTGATTCGTGGTAAAGCTAATGTGCAGCCATGTGGGGCTTAGATACCCCCCCCCCACCCCCTTTTTGAGGCGACCGCGCTCCTGAGACCTTGCACGGCGCACTGTGCACTTTTACTACATGCAGCTGGCAGCTTCTATAGTGATTTTCCTGTCACGTTCTTGGAATTGACTTTTTAAGCTTTTTTTAGCGAGGAGGAAGCTAAAACTCTTTCAAGATGCAGATGAAGTGTAGGCACTGGCACACGGCAAGTGCAGAAAAATGACTCTGGCCCCAGCGACAAGAAAACACAGCACTACAGAGATAACTAAGCAAGAACACTTGCATTTCGACTGGAATGGCTTGTTGACGGTGTACGATCTTGCATGCTGCAGTTACACAGCAACTGCCCACATATATAATTATATTCTCTTGTAACTTTTTAGTTAAGGGGGCGGCAGGAAATAAACAGTTTCTCTTCTCCTGTTTTGCAGTCTTACTTCTCTGTTTAATAATAGTGTGTAACTTAAAAATAAAAAATATATATTAAAGATTTTTCATTTGCTTATTTTTCTATTTTTTTTTTAAAATGCATTAGTTCTTATTCTCTCTGTCGGTTTAGATATGTAGAGAGAATGCTGATTTCCTGCTGTATTCGATTACTAATGTGTGCCAGTACATGCCTGTCATTTTATTTTCATTCTTTTACGGTTTTAAATTTGCTTAAAGTCCAAAGTATGTTGTCATTTTGCTTAAAATCAATACAAATATAGTGTACAGCTAACAGGCATTGACATGCAGCTGAAACTGTCCTCGTTGCTAAATGCTTCTTGGTAACTAAGCTGGGAAAGACTCCACAGAAAAGGAATTCTGATAGTCTTACAAGAATCAAACTATGGAACTATACTGTTCTATGTACTGTACTGCATATTCAACTTTTGAGCTAAAGACTCAGACACCTCTCAGAAACTAACACCTAAGTTACATCTCTTTCAGGTTTCTGTTTTAAGAACGAGATGGTTATCTTCGCCTTTTATTTTAATTATGAATTGTCTCGCAGCCTTCACATTTCCCTTTAATAATGATGACAACTGCGTCTCGCACTTTACCAGGTGAAACATCCTAAGTGGGAAGTAAAGATTATGCAGCGACAAGAGAAGGCAATAATCATAAACCGTCCGTCCATTTTCTGCCGCTTATCCGGGGTCCGGTGGCAGGGGGGTGCAGTCTAAGGAGGGATGCCCAGACCTCCTCCTCACCTGCCCCCTCGTACAGCATCACCAGGGGAACATCAAGATGTTCCCAGGTCAACTGAGATATAATCTCCAAATAATTTTGAAGAGGTGTGTCAACCAAGCTCGGCCAGGGTACTATGAAATGTATAGAAGAATATGGGACTTAGCAGCCAATGGAGCTGGGCGGCCTAGTGGCGCAGTGGTTAGCATTGATGCCTCACTTCAAAATGCCTCTGCATTTTCTCCCCTAGTCATTGCGGGGTTTCCTTGGGTGTATTCCACATTCCCACAGTCTAAAAACATGCTGAGCTTCATTGGAGTTACCAAATTGTCTATAGGTGTGTGTGTATGTGCGTGTGCACACTTGCATGCTTGTGTACACACCCTGTGATGGATTGCTGCCCCATTTACTGCTTTGCACCATGCTTTGCTCCAGCACCCCTGCAACCCTGAACCGGAGAGGTGGGTACAGAAATGGATGCCTGGAATTTGCTAAATGGTTTTATTAAACTGTTCTTTTAGGGGGCGGCTGAAGTCCCACCAAATAGAGTCTAGAATACAGAGTCAGAGTCTTATGAGCTTATATTGCATAGCACTTTGGCCAGGTCACTTAATGTATAGATTATGTACAGCTGAATATACTGTATATTTTACATTGTTATCCATCCATCCATTTTCCAAACCGCTTATCCTACTGGGTCCCATTCCCAGAAGCAATGGGCACGAGGCAGGGAACAACCCAGGATGGGGGGCCGGCCCATCGCAGGGCTGCATCGTTCTCTTATTATACACGGCTGCTCGCAGTGACCAGGGTTACATTTCACTACATGTTGCATGTGTACAACTGTGTACGAGACAAATGAGTCTTGCGAGTGTGATTGAGGAGGTTCTCCCACCAACTGCAGTCTATTCCTGCAATAAACAGCATGGGTAAAAGAACCCCCCCCCCCCCCCCAAATTGCCCGACGGTTTTCCAGAACATCTTTGATCCTGACCCAAAGTCATTCTCCATGGCTTCACCAAACTCCTCCCACGCCTGAGTTCCTGCAGTTGCCAAATCACATTCTGCTCGGCCTGCCGGTACCTGCCAGGTGCCTCGGAGCCCCACCAGCTCTCCAAGCTCGGAAGGCCTCCTGCAGCCCGCCGGCTCCCTTCCCTGCGGGTGTCCGCCGCTGTGTTAGACTGTTTGTGGAGCTACAGCATAGGATGATTTTCCCAATCACACTCTTTCACAGAAGGGACTGCAGAACGTATTCTGCACTAAATCATAACACAGGTCTGTTGACGTGAAAAGGTCTGACAGCTTCAAATCACGTTACTTTACTACCAAGTAATAATGTTGACTTATAGGTTCTTATCTGAACCAGCGCACAACAACTGTAGATGATCTAGGCAGTAAAAACAGCTCAAGTCTTTTCTGGGTGACCTGTGACCCAGAACGTATAAACTTTAATTCAAAGAGATAAGAAAGTCCATCAATTTTATTATTGATTGCTTTAAACTGAATCATTTTTAGATTATTTCATTCCTCCATACTAGAGGTAAGGGACCTGATCCATGGAGAGCCCCTCTGGAAGCGGGTTTTTGGGATGACCTCACTATCAGCCAATAAGAGAGGCTCCCCGGGACTGGACTTGGATTGGCTGACGCCAAAAACCTGCACCCACACCGACTATCCATGAACGAGGTTCCCTGCCCCTGCACTATACCAGTGTTTCCCAACATAGTACACGTTTTTGCTTCCTCTCAGCCCCCAGTGCACCTGTACCAGGTATTCGGTGTTCCTGATTGGCTGGGAGCTGAGAGGGAGCAAAAAAACGTGGAACTGTCCGGGGTTCCCCCGAGGACTGGGTTGGGAAACACTGGTCTATACAATCTGCAGAGAACGGACAGGCAGGGCATTGCCACTGCGAGGCAGGGCACTGCCACTGCGAGGTACTACTCAGTTACCGATTGACCCTAATGCCATCACTTAGGAGCGGGAGACACCCAGAAGATATTCTCACAGTCTGAGAGCTAGAACAGAAGCGACACGCTGAGCCATCGTGCAGACAAAAGAGATGTTTTGACGACATCCTGCATTTCTGGTTTTGGTTGGCGAACGCTAACAGCATCGGACGAATGCAATAGATGCAGCAATTTTACTTCGTCGATTGCCGATTACCAAGATAGCGAGAGATTTGCTCCAGGAAAAAGTTATCGGATGGTAAATGATGAATCCGGGGTGTTGTCCCGGGGGCCACGCGCGTTTCGTGTGTCACCGTGAGCACACGAGGTGGGGGACACAGGCTCCTGGAACGCCGCATGTCCTCCCACGCGGAAACTGTGACTTTGCCACACGAAGAGCGAGAGCGTGGCCATCTCTGAGAAAGCGTGCCGCCTCGCGCACAGGATGTGTCTGTCAGTCACACGGGTTCCTGCCCTGCATCCACGCTCCGCGCGGCGGCACTGGAAAAAAAGGCAATTTTCGCTAATGCCGACAGCCAGCTGGAAGTTTCTCTGCACAACTACAACGGCTCTTCCCTCTGCCAGCTTCAGCACCTGTTTAAAAATTAAATAATCTGAAGCTGAGCATTTGGCTGTGATTAAAACACCTGCCATGAAAGGTAGCTTCCGGTATAAAATACTCTGAATTCCCCAAACATAGCGGAGACCTCGCTCTTCTTGGAAGAGATGATAAAATATAACAGGTAAAGGGTGAATGAAAGGGTTAGGGATTAGACTCTATTACAATACAGCTGATTTGAAGAGAACAGTTTCCAAAAAATTATGGAAGCGGCCAGGAGGAGAAATAATTACACACAAAAAACTCCTGCTCTGGATCGACTCAGACATCATATGTTCGTAACCCGAGACTGAGAGGGAAGTTTTCTATAGACATCAACAGACATTTGCAAGCAATGCTTTACTTTTATTACAAATGTAATGATGGCTATTCATAGGTATAATAGTTTAAATACACATCCGTGAATCATACATTTGCTGCCAATCCAAGCTTGAGAGGAAAACTCAGAAATTGCATTTGAGGAGAGTGGAAGAGTTTGTTACAGCATACAGCCTGATTCTCACAGGGCTGCATCCTTACGTTGGGATTGGTGCTTTAAAGGTTCATCAGAGTAACATCAGTTACGTTATATCCGGGGCCTCCGCACACAATGCTGTTCTTGTCCCGCAAATAACCACATACCAAATTAACAGCAAAATCAACGTAACCAATTTATTGCGCTAAATCATAGCAATTTCAGCTTATATTGCAACCTAAAGAGATTCCCAGCGGGGTTTGGTTTTTGGTTACTTTTCACAGCATGTGTCGAACCCGTACTTGTGCGAGGGTGGGCCACGCCTTCTCAGGTCACAGGTTAACTGCCCGCCCATTTCCTAAATACAATGACATCGCTCTGTGGTGGTACAGCTGCTCAACATCTGTCCTGTATCTGACCACAGAAAGAATCCCTGACTGGACCCTTGAATTCAGTGTTTAGGTCTGATTAGTGAAGCTTTCTGAACAGGTGAAAACAAAAACAAAGCAAAACAAAAACAAAACAAAAAACAAAACTAAAACAAAACAAAAAAACAAAACAAAAAAACAAAACAAAACACAAACCACCAGTTTGTTCTACCAAATACACAAGGAAAAAAAAACACAAAATAAAATGTTCATCTTTAGTTCCAAAATGCCTTTTGATCTTCTAATTCCTTTATCTTAATTTCACTTCAGACATTTACACTGGTGCGAATGCTTGATAAATTGCTTGATAAAGTGCATATTCTGAATGTCTGCGCAAACAAACATCGAACGAAAGTTTACGGACAGGAATTCACACAGGCCAAAAACCTTCAACCGAAGAGTTTCTTCCAGTACGAAATATACACTTTGTAATATTTTAATGAAAAATAAATAAGCAATATAATTATATATTTCCCCTCAGAGTATGAATCATTTTGCATATGAAAGTACATTTGCCAGTGTCTATAAATGTAATATATAAGATATTTAAAAAAACGAATTACATAGCTCATACGTCTAATAAGAAGGGTATGCGGTAACAGTTCGGACATTCACTGAAAACAAACAGTGACGTAAATTATTTCAGACTGATTTCCTCGATGCATAAACATGAAATACTGTGTCCTTACTAATATGTGTCAGGAGTCTGGGAGCCACACGGAATAAAAGAACCATGGAAATTGAAAACAATTTAAAATCTACAGCCCTAACAAATACTTTTGCGATACAGCTGAAGCGTAGCTGCACGTCTGAAATGCACGCTCGGCTTACAAAAATAAAACAGTAATGCAATTCGTACACTTTCTCACCACATCCAAGATAAACCAAATTAGTCATCTAGTAACAAAATACTGAACACACGCCAAGAGGACTGGGAGTCTCTCAGATGACATTTTGTTTCATGTAATATCTCTGAGTACATTTAAAAACTGAGTCGTCTGACAGGCCATTCACAGTTTTCATGGTATTACAGACCAGCTCACGAGGCCACTTTGTATTTCCAATTATTCTGCCTCAACGTCCTCCTTTGTAGAGAGCAGCTCATGATACTTAGAACATTCCAGAAAACCCAACAACAGCGTCCGTCGAGAAACAATCACTTCACTTCATTGAGACACCGAGTGTAGGTGGTCCTGCCATCTCACGCCACATTTCCTTATGTTGTCTGGCGGGGTCTACCTTTCTATCATCTCTTACTAATTGTCACCGCTGCCCAATTAATCGCTAGCTCTCTCATCTCATGCAATCGCTAATTAATTGCTTAAGAAACAGAAACAGTCCATGTGAAATGCGTCTTTGTCCAGGTTGTCCTGAAGGGTCCGTCAGCGGCCGACATGTTCGTCGCCACAGGGCAGCCGCCGGCGGTTTTTCAGAAACCCGGAGCTCGCCGCTTAATGGCCGCCATCCTCCCACGCAGAGTCACTCTTTTGTTTCGCTAGCTTCCTCACCATCCTCTCCAGCTCTCTACGTGACTTTTGCTCCTCTTCCAGATACTGCTTCATCTGTTTATTCTCCTGAGAGAACAAACCAGCATCAGACACCGGTCACACTTTCGCAAACGCCGTCTCCCAGCCCTCCAGTAGCACGCAGACCAGGGTATGATATTCATCAGGAGCAGAAAACCAAACCATTCAAGTACAATTCTCATTGAATTCCGTACGGATTTCCATGCTTATATGCACACAAAGTATTTTATGCAATTGCATTACCTTCTTTAATTCAAGGACCTCATCCTTTAATGCATAAACAGCGTCGACGAGACTCCTGCAAAAGACACAGCTTGTTTAAGGGTTTCCTTTTGAGAAAGGTGGAAGAAGCTCCTGAGTATAACCCCAAAAGATTAGAATAGAATAAAGCCTGATATATTGTTGTGTTGGTATGGCGTTGGTATGCCCTAGCCGGGTGCCTTACGCCCTAGCCGGGTGCCGTACGCCCTAGCCGGGTACCTTACGGCCTAGACGGGTGCCTTACGGCCTAGCCGGGTGCCTTACGCCCTAGCCGGGTGCCTTACGGCCTAGCCGGGTGCCTTACGCCCTAGCCGGGTGCCTTACGGCCTAGCCGGGTGCCTTACGGCCTAGCCGGGTGCCTTACGCCCTAGCCGGGTGCCTTACGCCCTAGCCGGGTGCCTTACGGCCTAGCCGGGTGCCTTACGGCCTAGCCGGGTACCTTACGCCCTAGCCGGGTACCTGAAAGTGTGGCCTGACACGTGCCTCCCCAGATATGTAACAACACGTTGCAGCAACGCGGACCATGCAAAAGTGAAAACGTTTGCACCGGCATAAGCCACTTGTTAGGGCCATGGCGTGAGCTCTGCATACAGCCATAACCATAACCAATAACCATAAATCAGGCTTGAGGACACGGTGCCTCCCCGGTCATACTTCTCCTCCACCGTCATCTGTCCGTTGCTCCTCAACTCCTCCACGATGATCTTCTCCTCTTCGGGCAGGAGCACCTGAGGGACGCACTCCCTCCGAGCACCTGCAGAGAGACACCAGTGCTGAGCAGCTTCATCTGCATGACAAAGGTCAGAGGCCCGGAGAAGTCCCTTGCAAATGATTTAGGTCTATTTCTGAGCTATTAAGTGGCACCGTTAGTAACAGACTTAGCCCAGAAACACTAATTAGTAAAAGGCAAAAATGCAGAAATCAAGAAAACCTCCACATTAATTGAAACACACGCACAAGTCTTCAAAAGAAAGTTATTAATAAGGCTGACATTCGCATATAAAACATGAATGGAGTCTGGCATGAGTGTTTAGCTGACTTACGTGTGTTAATGTGAATGAGGGCCACGTTATAGACACATATAAGAGGTATAGGCTGTACCTGTGAAGTTTAATGATACCACTGGATTCTTTCTTCATGCATTTATTCGTACAAATGTTAAAATACCAAGAAGCTATGAGGAGGATGCAGATTCCTACAGTAAAAAAATCTCACACGAAAACGTCGCAGCTAACAAACAAACATCTTTTTTGTTAACTGCGCTTCCGGCCAACACTACAACCACAATTGTGATGACGCCTCAGTTCACGGCGCGATCTGGCTCGGATGCACGCTGCAGAGCTCTCCTCTACAGCTTTCATGTGGCTGATGTTTTTTTCAAATGCCTCTGCTGAAGCACAATGCCATGTATACTATGTTGTGTGTATTCTGTTGTATTTACTACACTGTGTATATTATGTTGTATTTACTACACTGTGTATACTACACTGTGTATACTATGTTGTGTATTCCTCACTGTGTATACTATGCTGTGCATACTATGCTGCATATACTATGTTGTGTATTCCTCACTGTGTATACTATGCTGTGCATACTATGCTGCATATACTATGTTGTGTATACTACACTGTGTATACTATGTTGTGCATACTATGCTGCATATACTATGTTGTGTATTCCTCACTGTGTATACTATGCTGTGCATACTATGCTGCATATACTATGTTATGTATACTATACTGTGATTACTATGTCGTGCATACTCTGCTGTATACACAAGGCCCTGGTTAACCCGTCGCGGATTAGTTTCATGGGTGATTTGGAGGGGATTAAGCACTTAGCCACAGCCACGACCAGTGTGTCCGAGAACAAGAGGAACCGAGTGATGCAAATTGGTCCAAAAGTGGGCCTGCGCTGACCGGTGGTGGCCTGGTGGAAGCCGGCCCCTGTGCAGTACGCCTCGATGACCTTCAGGATCTGTGCGTCCTCCTCCAGAGCCGCGGTGCCTTCAAAACACAGCAGAGCGACAGTGAGCGAGCAGGAATTCTCTCACGCAGAGAAGCGCTCTCGAAGTCGCTACGCCAGCGTCTTGGAACGGTGGAAAATGTCAGCAGCGTTAGTCACACCATCCGCTGCGGAGGATCAACAAACAGCGGCTGCCTCCTCCCACGTCACGCGGCGCCGGCTGACACACAGGCGGCTTTCAAAGACGCCTCGGCGATCCCATCCAAACACTGCGCCCCACACTGGCCCGGCACAGCCGCCATGGGACAAGGCACTGCTCCCAGCACCTTGCTCCTCTGCTAGGGAGATGCATGCTGTGGACTTTTCCCTACTTACTCTTCCTCAACAGGAATTCATCATCTGACGGTTTCCTCTCAGTTTTTCTCTTCTGGAGAAACTTCGTAATGGGTCTGGGGCTTTTGCTGGAGTCCTGTGGAAGTGAGAGATGGTTCTGTGAGCCGTCTGTGAGTGCGGGGGTGGAGGAGGGGTGGTGGTTAGGGTCTCCCGGAGAGAAACTAAGTGGTACACCTGCATCTAACACCTTTTTTTTTTTAAATATAAATTGCTACCAGCTATATTAACATGTACATTACAATGCTTGTGACACTTAAACCACTTAAACCAAATGGTACTGCAGGTAAGCCAACTGATATTTATGACCTGCTGTAATGGAGCGTTAAAATTATTAAAAGCTTGAGAGGAAAGAACATGTCAGGTAATACATGTGAAAACTATTCAAAAATGATTTAATTTAATCTCCCTATTGGTAATAATTCTTTAAAATGACTCACTGAAAGAATTAATTGGCTTTTTGCAAAAGAGATCATCATTTTATATTATTCTTTACATGAATCAGCTATCCATCATCTTAAGGAAAACACCCCCAGAAACGAGACAAACGTCCACGTTATTGACGTTACACTTTTAATACGAACATAAGCTTTAGAGATTGGCCACGAGAGCCAATGAAGCAGGCAGGGCACGCGGTCCAACGGAAGACCGGGAAGCGAGCAGAATCCCCGCCTTCAAGTCGATTTTAGCCCCGTCCACAGAGCAGAGAGACAATTTTAGACAGCAGGTACACAAGAGATACACACAAACAGCAAACATGACTCAGACAAAACTCGGTGGGGGGGGGGGGGGGGGGGTTGGGGGAGCTCGCTTATCGCCCTCCAGAGAGACAACGGAACTGTAGACGGATTTAGACGATGTCAATGGGTGAGACTGGGAAGTCATTTCACCTGGATATTCCGGATTCTCCAATGGGGCGACACGTCACATTATTTATGCGCGTGTACCTTAAACGCAGAGTATATAACAAAACTTGACAAGGTGAGAGCAACAGGGAAAAGGCCTGAGGGAGCAGGGAACATGAGGGAGAGTAGAGAGGGCAGGATGCTGGGGAGAGTGACATGCCACTCGAGCAAAGGCAAGCACACACAAAGCTTGCACCTTACCTTCAGGATATAAGACATCCTCTACAGAGAGCAGGATGGGAAGAGAGAGAAAAGGTGCATGAGCAAACCCGTACGAGTCTGCACTCAACTCAAAACACATCATTTTAGTGTCCTCCCGGAACACACTGGCTTCGTGCGGCCGGCTTCAGCGACACTCGGTGAGTCACTCTGCCGGTAAGAATGGCACTTTCTGTTATGGGAGAGACCCAGAACGCAGCGAAATTCCGCAGAAAAGGAAAGCTATGTGTAGTTTTATTCCTAACACACCAAAGGAAAAACTGCTTATGTGACGATCAGGAAATCGGAACTGAAACACGGGAGGCATGCGGGCAGTAGGCAGCGGCGCCCCCTGTGGTTCTGGCGGGCACACGTCGGGGGGGTAACGGTTTGTTTTTAAATCACGTCAAGGAACAGTGTGGATTTTGTTATTTCCAACACTGTTATTAAATCAAATCAGACATGATTTTCTTACTAATTTATATATTCTGCGTATGAAAGGTGTGCTATGTAGCTGTGAACCAGCCTCTGGAACCCAACTCCAGCTTCCAGACAGTCCACCCTGGATCACCACGCATCTAATGCGATGGCAGAATGGCAAATACAGGCCTGTACTGTTAGGCCGCACTAGCCTGTGATTAAACCAGACCCTGATCGCTGGGTAGAGCAAGTATGCAAAACTATAACCTAGAGAATCCAGAGAAGCCGAGTAGATGCCACCTGCCCTATTGCAGTGCTGTTTTTTTTTTCTGAACTATACACCGACAGGAAATTCTGGTTGGAGAAACCTATGTCAACCTACTTCCTTGTAGCTCAGTGCAGCAGACGGCTTCAGTGGGGGTGCAGGCCGTAAGCAGCTCAGGGACCAGGGCTTGGCAATTTTCGGGGGCTCGAGGGGTCCGCGGCTACTGAGAGACGAGCCAAAGCTGTGGGAGGAAACCTGGTGCGCTGTGGCGCCGTGTGCAGACCGTCCGTCCTGGAAGATCGGGAGAGAAGCTCACCTGAAAGTCTGAAGAAATTTCAATAGGGCTACAAAACAAGGACATACTTCAGAGACTGCAACAAATCGACTGCTTATCAGTATAATGTTGTACTGTGCATTCAGGCCGAAGTCAATGTCTAATTTATAGGAATTTATTCCTTCCCGCAGGTCAATACTTTGTGGAGAGGTTTTTGGCAGCCAATTCCATTCTTCGTCTTTGCGGCTTTTTCGGTATGACCTTAAGACAACTGCAGTTTGGAATTTCAACCATTCTTCCAAGCAGATCTGCTCCACCCCAGAAATACCTGCCATACCGCCGGCTTTCAATAGCTGCTCATATTTTTAAACAATTCCTTTGAAGTGTTTGCCGTTTGCTTTGGTCCTGATGATGGAAAAAGAGCTTCTTTCTAGCATGGCGTGCATTTGGCCCGACATGTAAATCAAGTCCACAGTATGACACTGTCGTGCCAGTGGAGGGCTAGGCCGTGCTCGACCTGTTCCAAATATAATTCTCTGCTTGCAAGCCAAAATACCTCAAAAAGTTCCAAGACTATGCTAATGGATTCCACGAACTTCTAGGTATAACTTGGAGTTGGCTTTGGCAGAAGAGGGACCCAGCTTGCCATTCTCCCCGAGGGGCCAAGGTTGCGTCATGGACATGGTTCATCCAGCACAGGGAATACCTTCTGAAGGCATTAAATAAAATATGCTATGCCAAATGAAACAATTTGGACTAAAAAGAATTAATTGAACATATGAATTATTTTCAGTGAACAATACAATACACCTTCAGATAATCCTGGCAATAATATGCTGATATCACGCATCCTGCTCCGCGTAAATGGCGTACCTTACACACAGTACCCACTGGACTCCCTCCCTTTGTCAGGTGCTCAAGCCATTCCTGATAATCCTGATGGCCACTGCAGAAAAATGTTATCCGCTCACCGTGGCTCCCTGGTGTCAAGAGCAGACACACATACATACATGAGAATCTCTTTGTGTGGATCTCCCTCGCTGCGCATTAAATCAATTGACACCCGAGAGACATTCCCAATATTTCTTTTGACATTTCAATAAAACCTGAACATATGTACAGAAGTAAGATCAATCATTTTATAACAGACCTCAAAAATGTGCCAAAAACATGGCATTTACTATTTGCATGAAATAGCCACACTTGCAATGCAATCAATGCATTTTAAGATGTACAGAGTGTCCCCATAATTGTTGAGTGGATACACAATCCCATTCCAAATACACACACTTCTAATTCTCAAATGAGGAAGCGTCAACTCATAGGGCAACAGACCTGTCACCTCAAAGGCATGATGGCCATTTTCGGTGTCTTCTACCGGTTTTATCACAGTTGAGGCAGTCAGCGGTAACCTTCCCTGAAAGGCGGACACCGTAGCGTTAGTGTCGCAAGGTGTGAGCGAGAGAAGCCTGATGAATCCCGCGGAATCTGACCTGGTAGATGAAACCACTCATTCGAGAACTGGTGGACAGCATGATCAGGAGCCCTTGGAACAGCATCAAGTAGCGCTCCTCTCTGTCCTGTGATGGGTGGGCAGGGACACATACACACAAGGTCACACAAAGATCTAAACTTGTTGCAGAGATACTCCAACCCATTTTTCCGACAATAACCACTTGGCCAATATCAAAGTCGCTCAGACCTTTACCCCTGCCCATTTCCATCGTATAACTCCTTAACGATAAATTCACTTATCGTCTAATATGTCCCAGACCGTGATACGCAATGTTTTTACGAGATAATCGTTATTAGTCATTTCATGTAAGGTAGGTCAAAGGTCAGTGAGGTCGACCTTTGTTATTAGAATATAATTCGAATCCATGTTTGAGTTTCTGAAGACGTGTCTAGGCTGCCAACGCGCATTTCCTCATTTCTGTTTTGCCTAGCGGCCCTTGTTGCTTGATGTAGAAAAATGGATCTGCCACTAGGGGCAGACTTCTGGGGATTTATACAGCTGGCCAGAACGGCAGAAACATGCCAGCAAGAAACTAGTGAAATAATGTTTCACAAGACAAGAACCCGGCGATATGTGTAACTCCAGAAAACCTGAAAAGCGCAGCCTGGTAACTGGATTTAGCTGCCGACTTTGATCAAGGGGACCAAATGTATTCGCAGAGATTGGACAAAACGGTGCGCTAAAAGTTGTTTAAGAGAGTCCGCATGAATATGGATCAGACAATGAGTGGGGCTGTACATGATTGTGTAAGAGCAATTAGTTTGAAAGTAACGGAAAGCATGTGCAATAGGGTTATGATGTCTTTTAAGTTTAAAACGCTGTGGTGGCAATTGATGAACTTTTACCTACAACTTTCAAAAATGACCTTCATTTTGTCAAGTTGCGAAAAAACCTCCCGCACCTAATGAGATGTTGTATTGGGCTGAAGTATCAAAACAAAGCCTTTATTTGCGAACGAATGTTGCACGCACAAAAGTACAAATTAAGTTTTAAATCTGTGAATTACTGTTTATGAACTTGCTGTTAAGATATTTGTCAGTTTTGCATGTGCTATGTAGTTCTTCCATCTTCTTCACAGCTCGCTCGGCCACCGTATTTGAGCGAGGCACATCAAGCACCGAGCGGTCCTTTACCCAATGACTGGTAAAAGATTTTAAAGCCATAGGACACTTCAGTTTGGAGATTACAGCATGCAGCTCGTTGCATGTGTCCTCCAAGTAGTGCTGATTTGAAAACCATGCATTTGCCCATGTAGTCGCGATGAAGTCACAAGTAGTTTTGAGCTGATCTCTCCATTTCGGAAGGAGAAAAAAAGCAATCAGTGCAAAGATTGCACGTGAATTCCATCTGGCACTGTGAAGGGAGGGCAGCTTGTGCCTATTCAATTGAGGCCATTTTCCTGTCTTCTGGTAGAAGTTATATCCCTCGCAGAGTTCAAAAAGACACCTAAAGTCATCTCTCCATCCTGGGTTTTCACGTGTCGGCATCTTTTTTTGTCCCAGAATATGTTTCTCTTAAGTCCTCATATCCTGTCAAAACATCTTCAATGAATGGATAGTTGATGCTGGGTGATTTTGTTGTGAACAACGAATTCATCAAATGTCGTAGAATCAGATCTAGAATATGATGTTGACATCCGATAAACTGAGGCTCTTCTAGACCCTTTTGTCTGAACTGCCTCTGGAGTCTAACAACACCATTTTTGTGTCCTGTATTGACGGCTGTTGTGTCACAAATAATCATTTTGACGCTACCCCATGCATTGTATTCATCCAACAGGGCTTGCAGATCCGCTTTCATAAGCCAAAATGCCAAAAAAGCCGAAAGGTTTAAAGTTCTTGCAGAATTCTTCAGACAAACTGGCTGATATTCTTTATTGTCAATTCTCTTCCCATCAAAATGCAGGCAGAATTCCTCTTCATCAATCAGTTCTTTCAGCCTGCAATCTCCTACTATTTCTTCTTATTTCCATTATATCGCATAAATGAAATGATATTAGGTGCGGGAGGTTTTTACATGACCGCACTAAAACAGCACCAAAAAAATAATATTGAGGCAAAAATTCATCAAATGCAACATCAGGAAAAGTAATATTTAAAAAAAAAGTTAAGAAGTCATAACCCTAATGCGCAATCAGTCTGCATATGCATAGCTTAAGGAAACATGAGAGAACGAGGACCATCCAGGTGTACGAGTAAAGCCAAATTCGAGAGTCTCTACAGTGAAGCCTGAACATTATTCAGATCAATGAGAAAGAAAAAAAAAAAAAAAAAAAAAAAAAAAAAAAAAAAGAGTTGAGTGACCTCAAGCGAAAACTCTCAGGATTAGTAACTCGGGTCAGTCGTTTGGTGACTGTGATGATAGACGGAGAGCCATAGTGTATGTAAGGGCCACTATTCTCTGCTGTTAAGGTAAAGTTCTTCGGTGTAGGGAAGTTGGCAAGCTTTTCCATGACTGCCATGTCAAAGGTGCGAGGAAGGTAAAGTGTCAACTGATTCAGGAAGGGAAAGTGTCGGGAAATGGGCAGGGGCCCCGGCCAATGAAAAAGCTGGAGTCCGTTGTCGAACCTGCGCCACCAGTGTTCACAACCAATCCACTAACTCCTGGGCTTGGCTACCGTGGAGATTAACCGGTCCATCTTCAACAGTGTCTGCAGTGGCTGAAGGCATTTATGTCTAAGCGTTGCTGGACAGTGGCTCACGTGTCAAACTGGGCATTCTGCCTAGAAGCACAAAGCTGTTGGCTCTCCATCCCATTGACGATCTGGAACTTTGGGGATTTACAGAGTTGTAGTATCCAGAAGACGATTGCACTGAAATTCAAATAGAGTTTCCTGCTCAAATCCGCCCATTGAGGATAGTGTGGCAATGCTAGTGGATACCAGTATAAGAATGATTAGACTGTTACAGGAATGCAAGAGGGAAGGGGATAAGGGCTTCCTTTGCATGTTCAAGATGCGTTGAAAGAAGCTTTTAGGGAGGTGCAGACTCAGGAGGAGAGAGTTGAGGATGGTCAGAAGGATACTGTTTGATATACTAAAAACAAAGTTATGAATTTACTACATGGCTGGGTTAATTGACTTCTTGGTGAGGTCCGTGTTCTTGTAAGGAAGCAAAATAAAGCAAAATCGAGTGATACTGCTCATGACAATAGAGTGAGGGGGTCATTCTTTGCCCTGAATCATCCCTTATTACCTCTATACGGTTTGTCACTTGGAAACCAGGAACACCAATAGTCCTTTTGTATTCAGTAGATGTGGTGGCCTGGAGCATAAAGGACTCAAATGATGGTGACTCATCTCCCGAGAAGTTTGATGCTGGTGATTCACCACTGAGAGCTGAGTGGAAAGTCCTCCAAGATGCCTGAAAGAGGTGAAACGTTCTCACAGACGGAGAGATACGAGATGTTCCAAAAGTGTGAAACGAGAAAACCGAACGTGTGGTGAAAGACCATTTCAGAGAGGCACCATGGCGGCTGCCGGCAGGCGATTCTGACGCGAGAGAGATCCAGCAGACGTTAGAAGGTGCGAGTGTCATTTCACCTTCGCGGAGTCCGAGCAAGAAACGTGGTACTATTAGCACGTGTGCAGATTATCACACATTAAATCAGCCACACTGTTCCTGAAAAGTGCACTGCTTAAAACGGAAGATGCACGACACTCACTTTCTGGAAGGAGGTCGCTTTCAGTGCTGGATTTGTACGGTTAAACTCACTTGTTGTCAGTACAAGATCTTGGCGAGGAATGAATGCAAAATTTGGATGAAAATAAACATCGAGATGCTGCATAATCTCGTGGAAACAATGCAATTACGCATCACATCAATAATCAAAGCTAAAGGTGGTCCAGCAAAATGTATATGGCAGTGTATATGGGGAAGGTGGTTAGGACGCCGGCTGGCTGCACTCTCTACTCATATTGAAGGCTAGGGAAAAAGGCTGAGTCGCTGCCGTGTTCTGAAAAAGTCATGTTTCCATTAATAAGAAAAGGGATGCCAAGCCCTAAAAAATATGGGGCATCCCCATATCATCCATTGGGGGATTCCCAGCCAGAAGGTTTCAGTGGTTGACACAGCTGAACAAGCTTGGAATTCTAATCCCCACTCAGAAAGCAAGTCAACACCTTAGTCATGTAGACCAAGCTTTCACTTGTTCCAAGAATGAGGCTACAGGGATCTCCCCTGACCTGCTAATGTTTGGACGTCTTGGGTCCCAGGCGACACGTCCTGACAGATGGAACTAGTTAGTTGAGCACAGTGCTTCTAAGCATGCAAGCCCCCCCTCATGCAGACTTAACAAAATGGGAGAAAAGACAAAGCCTTGTAGCATGAGGAATAGGGTTATGATATATGGGTTGACCTCCAGAATCACTTGGTCGGTCCATGCTGCTCTTCTCGCTAGATGACTTATAGATGCCCTCGTAAATGAGGATGTCGACGGAGCCCCCTCTGAGATACCCACACAAGAGCTGGAAACAGCTGAAAGTAGCAGAGTGGGAGAAGCCCAATCTGAGAAGGACCTACAGCGCCCTGGGGGTAGTGAGGAAGATGCCAGACACTGTCGTACACAGGAGGGTTAAACCTGTTACTGCAATTTCTGGTGCTCAGCACTCGTGTATCCCCATTCTAACATGTGGGGGCACAGGAGCAGAAATGTTGAAATTAAGTGGTCAGAGTATTATTGTTTACAGTACTGTGTACAGGCTGTTGACGGAACTGTGTACACGCTGTTGACAGGACTGTGTACAGGCTGTTGACAGAACTGTGTACACGCTGTTGACGGAACTGTGTACACGCTGTTGACGGAACTGTGTACACGCTGTTGACGGAACTGTGTACACGCTGTTGACAGGACTGTGTACACGCTGTTGACAGGTCTGTGTACACGCTGTTGACAGGTCTGTGTACACGCTGTTGACAGGTCTGTGTAGACGCTGCTGACTGTGATAAGCCACTTTATGAGTTTTTTTTCCTTTTTTTTTTTAGAGTGGAGAGTATAGTATGACTGCTTAGTTTTTATTGCGGTCATCGAATTTGCTTCACTTTTAATGTTCAGATTTTGTTCGCGACATTTTCTGTGACTGCTTTCATTTCTTGTAATAAATGAATGCACAGAACTTTACAAGAAAAAAAGGGGAAGAGTTCTTTCACATTCACTGGGGGAGGTTTTCAGAAAGGGGGGCGGGGGAGGAAAGGCTCTCGGTGGTGGTTAATTTGGAGAATTTTCTTTGGGAAGGTTTTGTTTTCCTTGTTCGACAGGGCAGGGTTTGACTTAAAGGCTGCAGCTTAAGTCACGGCGATTCAAGTGCAAGTGAAGTCAACGTACTGGCCTGAGTATTGCACAAACCGTTTCTCTCATGGATGGATGGAGAATGTGAACTGTTTTCATCTACCATATTCATCTGCTGCAGCACAAGCCGAGCTGATCTGCTTCACCAAAGGTCGCGTAATGTAGCCAAGTCTTCACTAATATACAGAGGTAGATTGTTCAGGTCCAGACGGCAAAAATCCAGACCAAGATTTCAGTTCACCCAACCAGCTGAAGTATTTACAGAGTACTGGAGTTTTACTTTCAGGACCTGAACTATCCACTGCTGCTAATATATACAAAACCAATCAAAAGTTTGGACATACTTACCCACAGAAAGGTTTATCTGGACTATTCTCTACATTTAAAAATAAATGATAAAGATATGGAATTATGCACTGACAAAAAAGTATAAAAACATATTTTTTTAGGTAGGGAGGTAGCACTGTGGCTTGGGAATCAAAAGGCTGGCAGTTCAAATCCCTAGGTTGGCATTAATCCCACCATCGGGCCCTTGAGCGAGGCCCTTAACCCCAATTTCTCATGAGGTGACCTCCTGGGATGCTTTCCCAGCTGTCCTGAAGGAGGTCCCACAAACGCTGAGCTCTCATTGGCCACTTTTCCGTCACACTCCGGTATAATTCCTCTAAAACTATTCCTGTTGTGTTTAGGTCAGGTGGCCAGGTCATGTGATGCGACACTACCACTCTGGCGTGGCGTGTCCAAACTTTTGACTGGCACTGTATAAAATATGATCGGGGGATGGCTCTACAGAATGCTGGCAGGATCACTCAGAGGAATGCTCCTAATGTGGCAAACGGATGAGTGCGTGTAATGAAGGGCAGGCTGACTGCCTGGAAGCCGAACAGGGACAGGCTGACTGCTGGGAAGCAGCACCGGGGCAGGCTGACTGCTGTGCTGGTCCTGTTAGCGTAATAGCAGGCAGCCCTGCGGCCCCAGCATGCCCACATCCGCTGCCACCAGCTCATTTTCAATTTTCACTCACACCACTTCATGTAAAGGTGGGATGGCCTTTTCCATCCTAAATTTAGATAATCTTTGTTTCGGTAGCCTGGTAACCCATTTCTGGTTATCATGTTACTAATTTAGCATCAACAACAAAAGCTGAGCTATTGACAAACATTGTCGACTAACATTTTCCAGACCGTGTTGTGCTAGATTAGAAAAATAAAGGTACCATCAGGACACTGGGTGCTGTTTAACTGAACTGCTAGGCTGAGTGACCTTGTCATGAAAACAGGAGAGGGATCCTTCTGCTGGCTGATTTCCTGGCCAGTGCCGGGCCTTCACTGCCACTGCCAGTGATTAATAAGTCCCTGTATTTACAGTTGTGCATGCGCGCCGCCCCCCCCCCCACGCCTCCCAATCACTGACTCACCTCGCCTGACCCGCTCTGCATGTGAACTTGGGACATGTAGAGCACAGGACCCAACCCGAGCATGGCCTCCCCCTCCCAGCCGCGCACGGCCTCCGAGAGGATCTGTCGCTCCAGGTTCTTACGCTTGCGCAGATCCTGACACTGTGCCTGCGCAGCCAGGAGACACAGAGGAGACACTGAGGGCAGGAACCAGCACGTCGAATATCCACAAGAGACCATATCGATGCAACGTGCGCAGATGCAGCTGGGGTAGCTCGTGTAGCTCGGCCACGGTCAAACATTTGCTTCCTGCTAAAGTGTTAAAACAGTCTGTGGATGATGAGGATAAAGTTAAGAGTCTATCTGGGGCCTATCAGGCAGATCGAGCCAATCATCACAAACTGGGTTAGAGCAGCCAATAACAACTACAAATAACGTAATAACATGTCAACAACATAAATTAAAAAAAAGTTGACAATGTAATAAGTGGCCAATAATGCAATAACTTTATCATTATCAGTTCACCCATTACCATATCAGTTCGGCAAAAAGTTATGTTACTGGTGAAGAAAATGTACTACATTACTGGTATTACGTGATTGAATGATTATTATGCTATCGGGAGATATTACACTATGGGTACTTTTCAAAATAGAAAGGAGTTTTCAAAACCGAGTAAATATACTTAACAAAACACACAGAATGGCGTACGACATAAGCTTAATTGGATGTCGACGACGATTTCACTTCGGTAAAATGTCACCTTTGGAGACAGGACACCTACGGCGTGTGGAATTACCCAAAGATGATTTTACTGTGAACCTGAGAGAGCTGAAAGCAGCACTCGGGGAGACACCCCAGGCATGGCCTTATGCAAAACCTCCGGCTGGAGCCACCAGAACGGGAACGCGGTTCTGCTGCCGCTCCGACGAGCCGCCCTGACTCACGAGTTCCTCCACACTTCTGTAAGACCTCCTTCACGTGGAAACGGAGCTGCCTCTGCTGCTCTCATCCACCTCCTTACGGCGCGACCTTTTCCGTGTCTCAGATACTATTTCGGGTGCTTTCCCCAGCTGCGTTGGCTAACTCTGACAGCACGCGGGGTGCGCCCAACCAACGGGGACTCATTTTCCAGAGTCGCGTTTAGAGTAAGCTCCCCGGTGGTGGTTGTTGTTTGCCGTCGAGTTGCCAAGGCGGTCATGTGATAGGGCTGCATGCACCTGAGTAACCGCGTCCGCGAAACAAGAAAGCAAACTCCTACCACAAGGTTCTTGAAGGCCGCGGTGGCTTTCAGAATGTCGCTGTAGTCCGGATGGGCCTCCTGAAAGCCGCACATTTGTAGTAAACAACATTGAGGAACTGCAGAGTGTTTTTCTTAGCTTTCGCTATTAGCAAATGTCTCTCAGTCCAGGAGGAGCCACTTATGCACACATACCTCCACATGCCTTTCCAGCTCCTGCAGCAAGGTGGCGTACTTCTCAAGCCGCATGAAGGGCTTGCTCAAGCCCGTGGTCAGCGTGAGGATGCCTGGGCTGCCGGCACCCTGGCTCTCCATGAACCGGTCCAGCTCTTCGCTGCAGAACAGACACGTGCACAAATGGGATGCTTAGGTGGCTCAGGCATGCAAGGGGAGGGAATGGGACGAGTGACTCCCCCCCATGTGTCCGTCACATAAGAAAGATACATCATCACATTAGACCACACATACCACTTCTTTAAGGCACGGAATGCAATAACTAAATCGCTACTAAATGCTATAATTGTATCCATCACCATGTTAAAGTTAATTCATATTCAGCCATTTAGTATGGATATTGTGAATTTTATTCAGTTTACTGTTGCCTAAAGATCATTTTTATTACTTTACAAACAAAAAGAAATGCACCTCTATCAGTTTGACCACAATAAAAGACATCTTGTCAGTTTAGAAACAACTTCCTTAGTTTGCCTCCTCAGAAACCTTCTTTCAGTTTCAACACCAATTAAAAAGTGCAAATCACAAGAGAAAACGGAGAGGAAGAGATGATACGCGAGTTTCAACAGGATGCTCGATGCATCTGCTGTTTCTACAAAATGCCACAACTGACCTTTATCATTTTCTCATACTTCGCTGGAAATCTAGGTGGTTTTTCAAAAAAAGCTGACTGACAGAACAACAAAAAAAAATAATTAAAAAAAAAAATCTTCCAGGGCCAGAGTTCAAGAACCACTCCCGCGACATTACTTCAGCAAGAGTGACACCTACTGGCTGTATTCGGAAGGAGCCGCCCATGCTCCAACAACTTTATTTCTTCGATCACACTGATGCGCGATAATATTCTGCAAGCTAACAAACGCGTCTCAGTTATGGCTGAAATTGCACAACTTACTCTGGGCCTGACAAATATTCCCCCTACGAACCTTAACACTCAACACTCTGCAGCACCAGATTTTTGAGATAGGGGTTAAGGTCTTTTTCCCTTCTTTAGTAGCTCTGCTACTTATATGTAAACCCTGGTCTCCTTTATCAAAGGACTTCTTTAGAATAAAGTCCACAGCATTAGCTGCAGTGTCTGCCATATTGCTGCAGAGCCTCTAGCTCAGTTTAGACACACAAACAGCTTAGTTAGGACGCTAACTAGTCTACTAAAAACCACTGAACTGGTAGATTAAACTCAGAACTCAGTGATGATAACTTTATTTGCCCTGTTTACGAATGCCAGTGATAAAAGGTGAATTAAGAAAGGAGAAACTGTTACTTTGGGTTCCAGTGAAATGGTGCAGTGATACTACAAATGACAGAATGACGGAATTCAGGGAGTCAACGCTGGCAACACGATGTGCAGGTCATCAGTCGTGAGCTTTAATTTTATCAGTAGTTGTTCATGTCTTGTGCAGAGAAGCCTGACTTCCAGGTGGGTCTAAAATATCTCTCTGCAAGCCTGCCTGTCCAATCAACCTTTCCTAAGCAAAACCTACGTCTGAAGCTCTCATAGACTCCCAGTGAAGCACGGTGTATGGATGGGCTCCGAAATCACGTAATCGGAGCATATTCACCAATAAGCCTTTGTCTATTTCCCATTTAGACAAAGCGTACAAGAATCTTCCACAGAGTTCCAGTGAAGCCCAGTGTCAATGGGTGTCTGTGGGCATCCTGGCTTTAAAGGGAAAATTAATGCATATATCGTTGAAAGAATCTTCTGTGAAATGATCAGCGTTGTAGTTAAATAATTAAGATGAATTACACTCCTAATGGGAAAAAAAATAATTTACATGGACAAACTAATTCATTTTTTTGTCAGTTTTTATGCTTCCCGCGCAGTAATAGTGCAATCGCTTATGAGCTCATCCATGTAACAACCCTAACGGCGTGTTGAGCAAATGAGTGAAGACTTAAATGGCAAGCATGCCGTCGCACCTGTGGTCGGTGAGCACGGAGACGGCGGTGGGGTGGCCGGAACAGTAGTTCAGGTAGAGAGGCTTAATCTGGCACATCAGGTTTAGGTAGCACCCCCCAAGTCGCTGCTGGGCCTCAGGCATCCTGGGGGGGCAGAGGGAACAGCAGCGCTTTGAAGGTGAGCCAGGCCGTCACAGACAGATCACTGACCCATGACCCGATGGCCACACATTAGCACTCGGTTAACACGTGCGATAGCTTCTCTACTCATACCTTAAAGGATTATATAACAGATTAACAACACAAGGGGGTGCTGTAGCACAGGAAATTAACACAGGGAGTAATGCTGACGGCTCTTAAAATTAAGTCAACTAGGACATGTGTAGCAGCCAATAATGTAATAACATGCCAATAACATAATACATTTCTCAGTCTTTAATGTAACAGAAGTTGATAATGTAATAACTGATCAATAATGTAATGTTATATTATTGACCAGTTATGATATTATCGACTTTCATTACATTAAGAATGGAAAATTTGTTAGGCTACGGGCGGCTATTACATTACTGGGAGTTATTTCATTACTAGCAGTTACAATACATAAATGATTACATGATCGCCAGACTAAAATAAATTTAAGTGACATTCAAATATTTTTCAATGGTCAAAACCAGTGTTTCCTAAACCGGTCCTCGGAAATCCGTAGACAGTCCACATTTTTGCTCCCTACTGGGAATCAGTGTGTCCCAAATGACTGGGTTGGGAAGCACTGGTCACGACAATAAAATACAGAAAAATCAGGAGACGATTAACAGGGCAGAAGGCAGTGGCCCCCAGCAGGGGGTGCTCTCTCACTCGGTGCCCGGGCTACACCTGCACTCATGGGTAGGACGGTATGGGCAGGGAGCGGCATCCCCTCCCTCACTCACTTTGCACACTCCTCCAGAGCCACGCAGAAGCCCTGCTGAAAGCTGAGAATGTCCTCCAGGTTCCCCAGCAGAGCGGCGCTGTCTGCGCTGGACAGCCTGCGGACCACACATGCACTGATAACGCTTCCGGATCATCACATCTCAACATAAAGCCTTTCTGTTATGAACCTATCATAGTATAAATGTAAAGATGCAGACACACACACATATCTGCTATTAGAAAATGGTACAAATACATGTTTTATGGCGAACACAGAAGCAGCATCTGTAGCTTCAGACCCAGAGTGCAGGACTTCCCTGACAGGCAGTCTGGGGCCTGCTCTACCCTACTGATAATATACAGAATCTGCTGGAAAAAAAAACACCTTCCTGCTGCCCAACAGGAGGGCAGCATGGTGGCTCAGTGTGAAGCACGGCTTCCTCACACCCGCAGGGTGCGGCTCTGAATCCTCCTCGGCGTGTATGGAATTGGGTTTTCTTACATCGATTTCCTCCCACAGTACAGAGCTGGGCATTTTTTTTACATTGCCCATGTTGGCATCCAGCATACATGAGCTTGTGTGTGTATGTACCCTGTCTTTTTTTTTACATTGCCCACATGGGATCCAGCTTGCGTGAGCTTGTGTGTGTATGTACCCTGTCTTTTTTTTTACATTGCCCATGTTGGCATCCAGCATACATGAGCTTGTGTGTGTATGTACCCTGTCTTTTTTACATTGCCCATGTTGGCATCCAGCATACATGAGCTTGTGTGTGTATGTACCCTGTCTTTTTTTACATTGCCCATGTGGGATCCAGCTTGCGTGTGTATGTACCCTCTTTTTTTACATTGCCCATGTGGGATCCAGCTTGCGTGAGCTTGTGTGTGTATGTACCCTGTGACGAACTGGCAACCCTCCCACAACCCAAGACTAGTGGCTAGAAGACGAACGCTACGGTACCAGTCAAAAGTTTGGACATCCTTACCCATAGACGGGTTTATTTGTAGTTTTCTCCACATTTCAGAATAATTATAAAGACATCAAAACTATAAAATAACATGTGGAATTACGCACTGACCAAAAAAGTATTTTTAAAAAATGTATCTGTTTGGGAGGGGGACAGCTCTATAGGTTGGGATTCAGAAGTTTGCTGGTTCCCAATCCCTGGGTCGGCAGAGTGATCCCACCATTGGGCCCTTCAGCAAGGCCCTTAACCCTAATTGGCCCAGAGACTGGACGACCCTACTGTCTCCTCTAGTTTTCATGAGGTGGCCTCCTGGGATGCTTTTCCAGCTGTCCTGAAGGAGGTCCCACAAACGCTGAGCTCTCATTGGCCACTTTTCCTTTACTCTCTCGTTAAACTCCTCCAAAACTATTTCTGGTGTGTTCAGGTCAGGTGGCCAGATCATGTGATGTGACACTATCACTCTCCTTTGTAGGCGGCTTGGCGTGTCCCAACTTTTGACTGGTACTGTACACACATTAGAATCACGGTCTCCTCTCCTTACTTTTCACTGGCCAGCAGAGGGCGCAGGTAGCAGCCAAGCATGTTCTGCAGGTCTTTCACAAACCCACGTTCATGCTCCAGGATGTCCTGCACAACCTGAGGGAGAGCCATGGGGGGGTGAGCAGGCACTCATCACAGGTGCTCCGATTCATCACCAGCACAACCAGTCACTCTCTGTGGTCTTCCTGTGTTCACATGTGGGCTTGCTGGGATGAAAAAGGCTTCTCTTCTCTGATCAACGTTACCAACCTGACGGTGAAAAGACCTCGGCTGCATCTGGGTTCTACACCTCAGAAAAGCTTTGGTGTCTTGTAGCAGAGCTGCCTTTGTTAACATGAACCAAGGCAAAGGGATGATGTTTCAATGGATAATGAGTCTGACTATGGATCAGAAGATTCTAGGTTTGACTCCTGCTGGCTCGGTTGACACTTCTTGAGGGCAGCGTGTGGCTCAGTAGGCTAAGTTTTTGTGCCTGTGATCGAAAGGTCTCCGGTTTGAGCCAGACCTCAGCAGAACGGTCATGTCTGAGGGCGCAAGGCCCTTAACCCCCAGCTCCATGGGCGCCACTGCAGGTGGCTGCCCTTCACTGCCAGGCTTGCTCTCACCTACATATGTCTGTGTGTCATGGAGAGCAAGATGGGGTAGATGAAAAGGGAATTTTTCCAAGGGAATCAATAAAGTACTATTATCATTATTATTATTTTATGTGACTAGGGTGGTGTTGTTGGTGCACCATCGACTATGGACCTCGGTCGCTTCACTCACCACCCCGTAGTAGTTCTTCGTTAACTGAGGCAGGTCAAAGCCTTTGGCTGCCTTTGGGGACAGGGGCTTCTCTGAAGTCGAATGAGGTACCAGGCATAAAGAAGAGGCAAGTGAGAATTATGCAGACTCCAAGCGACAATGAGTCTTTGAAGTGCTCCAGTTTAACAAGGAGTTTCACAGCAGACTATTGATTTAAAAGAAGAGAAACTCAGAACACGCGACAATAATAGTACAGACGCTCCTCTACTTACGAATGAGATACGTTCTGGACAGCCGTTCGTAACTTGAAATGTTCGTAAGTCGTTATTCACCATCATTTTAAGGGTGTACGCAAGTACAAAGAACTAGTATGCTGGGAGTTCGCACGCTACGCTGCTGCGCGGCGGGAGTAGCGGCCAGAAGTCGTACCAGGCGGAATTGGGGCGCAGAAAAAAATACTGATGTTGCGGACAGGAAACGGGAGCCTAAGGAACACAATTTGGACTTACAGTCCTGTTTCTTATGTCTAAAAGTTCAAAGTTTGTAAGTAGAGAAGCGTCTGTACTGATTTCATCAGTATAATGCAAACATCGATCCACTCTAATACGCTCTACAAAGTGTACATAGATACTACATAATGAAGTATCTCTAAGGTCAGAAAGATTCTAATACACATTAGCAAACACGTTGACCAACTTTAACTTAAACTTTAACTTTAAATTTTTTTTTAACTAGTTTGATACTAATATGCCTAACTTTAACGGAATTCATGTGAGGACATGCATTTCAGTTTAGATACACAAAGCACTTCACTTAAACCCATACAGATGAAATTCTAATACCGAACCATTAGGCCAGTGTTTCGCAATCCGGTCCATGGGGACCCACAGACAGTCCATGTTTTTACTCCCTCCCAGCTCCCTACTAGACTATCTGGGAGGGGGCAAAAACGTGGACCGGCTTGTGGGTCCCTGAGACTGGATTGAGAAACACTGCATTAGACCAACCTGAGACCAGTTTGTCACCAGGCCACAAAGCATTCTGACTGCATATAATGTAAACAGATATCACGCACGTGCAGATGGCATTTCTGACTGACCCGACGGCTTGACCTCCCGCACGTAGTTGCTGGGGAACCAGCCCGTCCTGCCGTTGAGCGTTCCCTCCCACCAGCCGCCCTCCTCCTGCCGAGTGACGCTGATCAGCTCGCCCTTGCTGAAGGAGAGCTCGTCCTCGTTGTTCTGTTTGAAGTTGAAGCGCGCCTTCACCAGCAGCTGTGTTGCGCCGCTGCCGTTCTCAGCCATGTCCTGAGGACACACATGGGACACCCCCCCCACTCAGCTCAGCTTCACCACTGTGCCATGAAAAGAGCAGAGGCGGCGATGGCAGACCCCCTCACCGTGGGTTTGGAGGGTCTGCGCAGACTCTTGGTGGACTTGGGTGCAGACAGGGACGAGGACGACTGGCTAGCGGCGGGGGAGGTCGCACGAGGGCATGGTCTGTCCACAGCGAGGTCTGCGGGGGGACAAACTCAGCCATGGGTACATTTCCCAAAAGGTCCCGTCAGCAACTTACATAGCTGTAACCGTTCAGTTGCATGGTTCCGAATATGCAAGTCGCTAACGTTGTTAGCGACTATGCTTCTGCGAAACGCACCCCATGACAGACCACATTTCAGCAAAAGCTCAGAAAAACATCAGCTTTAAGGTGGAATGGAGAAGAAGCTGATCTCATCTTGCGCCATCTGAAAGTGACCGTTATTAAAGAGAAGCAAAAGACTGAGCAGAGTCCAGGAGGGCATAGCTCCCGTTCATGAAACCTGACATGTGCCGCCCAAACTTCTGCAGGAAGCTGCAGTATTACTGCGACTTGAGAAAGAACATCCCAGGTCTACAGGAGATGTTGGCCGTTACTGCTTGTGTTACACAACATGGTGACTGTGGCCAGATGCACCCGGCTGGTGTTTAGGTGTCAGCAGCAGACAAGCACACTGTAGTCAGATATGCTCTCCTAACAAAGTCAACCTGATGGAGATCAGGACTTGTGCTCAGGAACACTGCCATACTAACTGGGCCACAAGTTATGTGGTCATGGGCTTTTTACTTTAGCCCCATACTGAGTCTGCTCATCCACTGCTCCTGGAAACATCCATGGCTAAGTTCTCTTAGTGCCATCGCTGGTAGTGTTAGAACTGATATAGTACTGGTGCTGTACAGCCTGTGTGTTACTGTACATCAGAAGGTCACGAACACAGACTCCCTTTAGTAAAAATGTTCAAATAATAATGCAAATTGAACTTACTGAAAATGCTGTAGATGAAGTTTTATCAACAAAGCCATACCTTTCCATTTTAGAACTGCATACTTAGTGATCATACTTTAAACATAAATATCAGTAATTTTAACAATAACAGCACTGTCAAATACGCCACCTGCAAGTCCAAAGCCTCCCTGGGATGGTCTAATCCGGCCCGCAAGACGCTAAAATACAGACACACTGCTCTGAAAAATCCCACATTACTGTATCAAGAGTAAGAAACTGTTATTGCTAGTCATATGAAAAAATTGCAGGTCTTGCAGGTTTCTACACATTTTCTTTACTCTTCAGCACTTGCTGAATAAGTGTGCTGCAGATAACTGTGTAGACCGCACTGGATGCTGGCCTTAGGGCCACCTTACACTAAGATCACTGGCCGGAAGCCAAAAAGCAGTCGGACAAAAGATTGTATATAAAAACCTATTTCTATCCTCTATGATTAGAACGATAACAAATAAAGGCCAGCAGATTTGAAGAACGGAGAAATACCGGCATTTATATAATTCCTCGCTACAAGATTATAAAGACTCCCAGATGGCTACAAACCAAAATAAAATACGCTTACACTTCAATGCCATATACCACTATATTTTTGTGTCAGTGTTCTTATATTTTGGATTTTTTTAAAATATACTTTCTATATATTTTTATTTTCAATTAAAGTCTAATTTAGTTTTAGGTGTGGTTTAATTTGTTTTTTTTTCCCATTTAATTTTGTATTTGGTTGTAACCAGTATTACAGTATATTTTCATGGACGGACACTTTTCCTTTTCCGACCGCATCTACACCTTCGCTGAGTTCACTTCTCCAAAACAAAACCAAAGGCAATAAAGAAGATAAACTAAAAGTAAAACATAAATAAACAATCCCTCACTGTATTAGCAGATCCATAACAGGGCCATATCACTTAAGCAATATACATTTTTGCATCCTTAATAAATATCTGATTTGCTCCATCTGCTCCCACACCTTCTGGCTGCATCCATAACTTGTATGTGGGAGGGTCTGGTTTCATCCATTTAATCGTACTTTCGGGCTACTGCAAGCAGTATTACTAGAAGATATCTCCCCCCCTAGGATTCAGGAATTAATCTATTAGCTTTTATTTTTAAGATGTAAATCTATTTAGTTGGTACGTATTTTACAGGAACGGGCCGATCCACATTTTTTCAGTTCCAATCCGATTCCGATATTTTTTTAAACAAGCAATTACAAATTAAAAAATATGTGCCAAAAAAAATGTAAATAAGATACTATAAACATAGATAATGTTCTGTTGCACCTCGTTTGTTTTAAGCACTTTTGAGGCGTTTGCAGTTCAAGTGGAATATCTTCCAAGCGAGGACACACAAGTGGCGGACGCTTCAAATGCCACACAAATTTTATCCCCCTGGCAACAGCGTCACTTACACTTCACTGCAATCACAGCTATATCATGTATCACAAGCTGTAGAGAGTGTGCAGACCAGCCCAAGCTGGCGACCCCCAAATCATCCACTGCTTTTTTTTCATATTACTCTCATTGTCTCGCAGAATTGCGTCTGCTTTACTTAGTGGGATTTCCTACTAAACGCTACTCCCACCTCTCATAACTTTGTTTTTACAAAGATTGCAAATCGCTGTGCTACCAGTTGTTGTTAAAAGCATAAAATACTCCCAGGTTATCACCCTCTTATCTGATTTACTTACGCTCCCCCTATTGCAAAGGGTATGTGCATGACATAACAGCAGGCAGAAGTCACTGTGCTCCCATCCACCGAGTAGCAGAAAACCTGAGTGGCAGTGTTAGCGTTTAGCTTCAATGCCACAAAATACTTATGTCAAACGGGAAAGAGCAGTCCCGCGACTGATTGTACAAACTCAAACTGATTTAACAAGAAATAGGAGCTATCTTTTTATAGGTGCCAAAAACTAAATGAGTAAGTATCAGATATGTCTGGCTCAGTGGGTTAAGCCTCTCTGCCTGCGATTGTAAGATTGCTGGTTTGAGGCCGACATTGGAAGAATAGCCATGTCAGTGAGCCCTTGAGTAAGACCCTTAACCCTCTGTTCTCATGGCAGGTGGCTGCCCTTCACTGCCAAGCTTGCTCTCACCTACACGTGTCATGGAGAGAAAGACGGGTTGGGTGAAAAGGAAGTGTCCCAACAGCGATCATTAAGTGTCATTGTTATATTGCACGATAAGTCGATAACATAATTATCGTGACAGACTGCCAATTAACTGCGCAGTTGGCACTGGATGTCTGCTACAGGGCCGCCTCACTGTAGCAGATCACAGACCACTGAAGCTCTGCTAAGATGCACTGTCACAGTCAATTACCAGAAATTCTTAATCTTAGGTCATACTACTAAATCGCACCATTGATGTTCTGTAAGGATCTGCGGTATATGGGAGAAATGTAGGTTACAGATTACAGCTTGACGCTAACGAGGCGAAATACCATAATTATCTTGTGCTGTTGCTGGGATCCCAAGCTACTCTCAGAGATTGCCCTCGAGCCAAGGGAGTAAAAAAAAAAAAAATCCCAAAGAAGTCCAAGGGGGGGGGGGGAATAGGATGTAAGTGGAATCTCTAAGGCACATTGTGAGTCTTCAAGGAATGACATTTAATCCAAGATACACTCACGCAGATGGTGCATATAGCCACACGGCACATACAGTGCTTTACTGTAGGGTGGTGACCACTTCCAGCTGGCCCTGATTTTCCTGCTTAATTTATATGTTGATGTTTCTTTTCCCCACGGACCCCAGTTGCCCGCGCTGTTTTGTTTGTTTTTCCGATCTCTGCTAAAGCGGTTTCCTTTTCCGCTCTGCGAGGGCTCTTCCCCAATTTGGTGAAGCACTCACGCCCCTTGCTTCTGGCTGCCTCCCCTCACCCAGTGGGCCAGTTCATACCCACTGCGGACGCGCCACAGCAAGCACTGCAGTGCCAGACCGTCCGTGTTCCTGCATGTTCGCACTCACTGCGCCAACGTGCCTGGCACCCGCGTACTTTGACGTCAGGCCAGGGGTGGCGCTGTAGAGCAAAGCTGCTCTAGGTCATGTTTACGACGTGCACTATGGACGTTGGAGCAAAAATACTGGCGCAGCGATGTGGAAATGTGGAAATTTTGACCAGAACTGATAGATTTTGCATGATATTCCAATACCGACAACTGGCTAACCTGAGCCACTTGCACCATCGGTGAAACTCGCAGACCTTGCCGACACAGACTAGCAGAATGATGCTGCATCATTTTTTATTCCGTGGAAAAGGAAAGATCGATCGGCGGGCCAGATTTAATAATGAATTACAAATATGCTGTGGGCCAGTACTTTCACAGGAAATCACTCATCCTTCACTCTTGAAAGTGGCTGATCGAATACAACCATCTTTATTATTTTATGTGTCTTTAGCTGATCAACCGAGATCAATTCATTGGACTGATACTGATATATTGATGATTTTGACAAATTCTGGCCAATTCCAATGTTAGCCGATATGTTGCACAAAATAAGTATTTCACGAAAATCAAGCGATGTTATATATTTTTGGTACACAAGGACATAGACAGGTATATAGAGTTGAGGTTATAAACATGTACACTAGTTGCCAAAACTGCAAAAACACTTCTAGATTTTAGAGATTGCAGAACTCTATTCCAGTAACTCATTTAATCGTTCGATGTATGATATCTGTAAACATTCTTTGATTGTTTATAAACATTACTGGCAGTATTTATGTAGTAATATTTATAACGTCATGCCAAAAAATTCTAGGTGTTCCCACAATTTTGGCCACTAGTATATTTCATGTGGTAGTAAGGAATCATAATAATTCCGGTATTTCCAGGCTCCGTCAGCCAGCCTTTCTTCCAGTCCACTAGCCTTGTTTGTTTTCAATCTGATACGACAATGTGCAGAATTATTAGGCAAGTGTGTATTTCACTTGTATCTTCCCAACCAACCGATACTTTCAGTCCAGATGAATCTCTAATTAAGAATCAACTGTTTAAAAACAGCAAAATGCTCAATATTTCGTACAATATAACCAACAAAGGTTTCATTACAAAGTATTGAGGTGGACTTTTGTCATTGACTAAATACTTATTTTCCACCGTACTTTGCAAATAAATTCTTTAAAATTCAGTCAATGTGATTATCAGGATTTCTGTCTCATTTTGTCTCTCATAGTTGAGCTACACCTATGGTGAAAATTACAGGCCTCTCATCTTTTTAAGTAGGAGAACTTGCACAATTGGTGGCTGACTAAATACTTTTTTTGCCCCACTGTATATCGAATGACAAAAAATGTTTCTTATTACTATTTCTGTTGATGGGGAAGATAGAAAATCCAACAGTTTCTATTTGGCTAATAATTCTGCACACTGATAATCAAGCGTTTTTCTTTTATTTTTGTTTGTGAAAGTCAAATGTAACACTTTCTGTCTAAATAAATTTGCTTTGTGCTCAAGAAAGCTTCTGAATTCTTTTTTGTAAGTCTGCCCAACGTTTGCTGAAAATGATCTAATAATTCTGCACACCGTGTATATACCATGTATATACCATGTATATACCACGTATATACCATCTATATACCATCTGCAGTCTGGTCTCCTTTCTGACTTCTTACTACATTTCGTCTGGCCAATGAACAATCAAGGCGTGCTGCGTTACAGGACAGACTGTCTGCGTCATTGCAGTTTACAAGTGGCATGCGGCCTCATGCACAGCCCCCAAAACGCAGCCCCTGCACCTGACCTCTGCGAGGAGAAATGCATCACGACAGCCGCGCATGTGGTGGTGCTCTGTAGTGGGTGAAGAACCGCAGTAAGTATAGCCATCCGTAAAGAGGGGTCGTACCACAAAAACAGCCTCAGTGTTCTCCGCCGTGATCCCCCGACTCGCCCACATGAGCGGCGTCTGTCCGACCTGTGTCCATTCACACCCCATTACCGGGGAAGGCCCTCTTCCCCGACCCTCTGAGCTCTGCTGACAGGATCAGGGCGAGTGCCAGTTTGCACACCATATGTACGGCGTGAGAGATGAACGTTCTGGAGGGCTGACAGATGGCATGTCTCTTCCACACACCGCACATGAACACATGGACACCCACAGAGGGGCCGCAGCCCCCCGGCCCATAGGTGAGCACAGAGCTCCTCAGTGCCAGACCCTTCAGACTGTGCCGCCCCCCCCGCGCCCCATTCAGGGTTAAAGAGCTTTAAAATGAAAAAGAGCACGGATCCTTAAGGTTCTGCTCATCAAAAGGTTCTCGTCCACAAATAAGAAGCGCATGACCGGCAGGGCCATGAAGAAGTCCGTTGTCCTGCACCATCTGCTGGACACATGCTAATTTGGAAAAGAATCTGCATTAGGCTCTGCCAGGGACCTGTCCGAAACCTGCCCCCACCCCTCCAAAAGGGTGGAACCGGGATGAAGGCTGTGGACAGTTGGACAGCAAACGTTATACGGTCATCGCAGGGACTGACACCCACAAATCCGTTATGCTTCTCATCTCCTGAATCCTCCAGTAAATTCCCTGTCTGGCACTCATCGATAATGATAATAATAACAATAATAATAACAACTAAATGAATTTCTATTCAGCAAAGTATTTCTGCAGATGAATTATAAAGGCAGCTGCATGACAGAGGGTGACATGATAGCTACAAGCTGAGGTATATAATAAGTAAATGCTGCCCCCTTCCGCTTGAATGAGCTTTCACAATAAACACTGAATAGGCCACAGAAGTCAGCTGGCCCCACACATGTCTCGGTTTGCCATACCCCCCCCCCCCCCCCCCCCAGCAATTGGTTCTAACACGACGGTTGTTTAATCCGCAACAGAACCAGAACAGTTTTTTGGGAAACTGACTGCAGCGCAGTCGGATTGTCAGAAAAAGACGCCGTGATTTTCACAGCATGAATTCCTTACAGGTAAAAAAAAAAAAAATAAAACGCCTTGAATATTTCGGCTCTTCATCACACTTATAAACAACACTGTTTACGCATATTTCTCTTATCTTACTATGGTGACTCAATGTTTTCATTTAATGACACTACAGTGCTGCTGCAGGCTGCCTGGTATATGATTTGCCTTATGTCTTATTTCCTATAAACTTCTGCTGCTAAAAAAAAAACAAAAAAAAAAAAACATATTCTCAGATGGTTACTGTGTGCACCTGTCGGTCTAATTTGATTTTCATTTACTTGTTCCTAATTTGTGTGGGAAGCCCCACTGTTTTAAAGAAACTATTTATGTGTGTAACACTGGCAGCTAAGCTATAGCGGTAATAGAATTCAGCTAACTAACCGAGGCCATTTAACGTCAAAGTATGCCGTTAATAACTTGTTAAAAAATACTGATATTTAAAACTAACAAAGTGCTGTGTAAAATATATTTCAGAGTAAGACTGTGGCAGCAAATTCAAAGGGTACAATTTGAAAACTGCAAGCAAACATCAGCATTACTGGATAACTGGTGTGTCTCCCAGTTACTATGGCAACAGGGTACTGGATGTCCAGCTTAAGTCTTACCTTGAGTAGCGAAATTTACAGCCAGGAGGGTCGACAGGATCTGGCTGAAGTTCTCACCAGTGTACAAGTTCTCCGGCTCAAAACCCTGGATGAAATTCAGGGACAAAAATAGTATAGAACAAGTTTTAGATGGTCAACACAGATGTGGAATTTCACACAAATTTGACACAAACAGGTAGAAAATTGCATCAGAAATATAAATCAGGATCATGGTGTGCAACAAATACACCTGTCCCAGAACTTACGCGTGTTTGCTATGCTAATTTTTACCCCTCCAAACCTGACAACTCGCACCCACGATTCCTACTTCTGAACACCATCTAGAGTTATCCAGACCTGTGTGTACGCTCTCCAAATGGCCGTGGACCCCTGGTGTGCCCCCTGCCACTCCGCATGCCAGGCTCCCTGCCCTACACCCGCTGCCTCAGGCCTCGCCTCTCATCGCCCTCACCAGCTGCCTCAGGCCTCGCCTCTCATCGCCCTCACCAGCTGCCTCAGGCCTCGCCTCTCATCGCCCTCACCAGCTGCCTCAGGCCTCGCCTCTCATCGCCCTCACCAGCTGCCTCAGGCCTCGCCTCTCATCGCCCTCACCAGCTGCCTCAGGCCTCGCCTCTCATCGCCCTCACCAGCTGCCTCAGGCCTCGCCTCTCATCGCCCTCACCAGCTGCCTCAGGCCTCGCCTCTCATCGCCCTCACCAGCTTCCTCAGGCCTCGCCTCTCATCGCCCTCACCCGCTGCCTCAGGCCTCGCCTCTCATCGCCCTCACCCGCTGCCTCAGGCCTCGCCTCTCATCGCCCTCACCCGCTGCCTCAGGCCTCGTCTCTCATCGCCCTCACCCGCTGCCTCAGGCCTCGTCTCTCATTGCCCTCACCCGCTGCCTCAGGCCTCGCCTCTCATCGCTCACACGTCCTCTAATGTAAAGTGAATCACTCAGACCTTTGCCTCTTTCTATTGAATTACATCTGTTATTTCTAATAGTTTGGCATTTCATTTGCAAACATCAGTAACACCATGATGCATATGGCTGACATAAGGGATTGAGTAGAGACAAACCGAGCATTTTAAGATGATTACCAAACGTGCATGGATGGGAGGAGAATTACTTCAAATCACACAATAATAATAATAATAATAATAATAATAATAATAATGATGATATTATTATTATTATTGTTGTTATTTATAGCGTATCTAGTCAGTGTGAACATCTGGAAAGCATACAGGTGGACTGTCTATTTCCTGTCCTTGCATCACAAGTGAGTTCCTCTTATGGGAATGACACAAGGAATAACATGTTTAAAGGTTGTGTTTGTTTAAGCTTATTTTTGAATGAAGTAGTACTGGTCTGGAACGGGGTACGTTTGTGAATCTAAACAAAGGGAAATGAGGCTTGGAAAGTAGATGCAGCAGCAGAGTGAGCGCAGTGGGGGTGTGCAGAATGCAGTAGCAGGGTGAGTGCAGTGGGGGTGTGCAGAATGCAGCTGCAGGGTGAGCGCAGTGGGGGTGTGCAGAATGCAGTAGCAGGGTGAGCGCAGTGGGGGTGTGCAGAATGCAGTAGCAGGGTGAGCGCAGTAGGGCTATGCAGAATGCGGCAGAAGGGTGAGTGCAGTGAGGGTGTGCAGAATGCAGTAGCAGGGTGAGTGCAGTGGGGGTGTACAGAATGCAGCTGCAGGGTGAGTGCAGTGGGGGTGTGCAGAATGCAGTAGCAAGGCGAGCGCAGGGGGGTGTGCAGAATGCAGTAGCAAGGCGAGCGCAGTAGGGGTGTGCAGAATGCAGCAGAAGGGTGAGTGCAGTGGGGGTGTGCAGAATGCAGCAAAGGGGTGAGTGCAATAGGGGTGTGCAGAATGCAGTAGCAGGGTGAGTGCAGTGGGGGTGTGCAGAATGCAGCACCAGGGTGAGCACAGTAATAATTTTTTTTAAAGTTCTTGTAATGTTATAGGAACAGCACAACAGTGAGCTATCAGTGCTAGTGCAGAACAACGCCTTGTGGAAACAACAGGTTTAACATGTGGTTACTGACTGAAATAATTAATTTACGTAAAAATCCTCAAAAATATTATAAACAAAAAAACTTCTACATTTGGTAGGTAAATGAGCAAAAAGCTTGCGAGAATGCAAGATGATGAAGGAAGATTCAGCAGCGGCCCTACTGGTCATGGAGTGCCAGCACTTATGCCTGTGGTCATAAACCACTGAGCCACAGAAAACGCCGTCAGCAAAATGATCACCGTGAAGCACAGCACCAACTCTTCCTGAGAGAGAAAGGTTCTACAGAGATGCATGAAACTGGACGATGGCTGTGGTTTCTTAATGGCTCTCCAATGTCCTCTGCTGAGAACGAAATCCAGCCATGATGAAGGCATGTGCTCGTTACTGTGCTGCTCTCAGGCTTGCATGAAAGTATGAAGTATGAAAGCATACAGACACTCAGCAGCAGGTCCCCCTGCAGGTTCCCACCAGGGCTGACGGCGAGCACGTCTGGCTACCCACCCCTGACCACATTCAGCCACCCTACCTCAAAGCAACCGAATCATTAGTCCCTTGCCCGCATTGTTCACATTACCCGACATCCACTTGTTGACCAGATATTGTCTGTCTGTACACGTTTGTCTAAATGCACTGTTTTACTTTCGGTATGTGAGAGTTCCACGGTGTTGCTGAAACAATCACACCACAAAGCATCGCAAAGCCTTGATGGCGGAGAGAAGATCATGGCGTGTAAGGAGGAGGCTGACTGAATTTACAAGAAAGCACTAATAACCCTGAATGTGGTATATTTTTACAACTTTGATTTCCTGCAACGTAAAATAGGGAAAGATCCAGACAACTAACACTGGGCAAGAAATCTGTTGCCATGTGGTACTGGCTGGTGATGAAGAGACAGGGGGGAACCAACCACGTTGGTTCTTCTAGTGACGACGCTACATTTCAGGAACGGAACCTTACGGCAGACCTACTCCCTTTTTACTTTCCGTTAGACCGTCGCAGAATATAGTGCGTCCTGAGTTTGCAGATAGTACTCTTCGAGTCAGGTCCTAATGAGGTGCCAAGTTCGGGATGTTGGTCCATTTGGGCTCTTAATTTAAGTGTGATTGATATTAATCCATCCATCTTCCGACTGCTTATGGTAAGACGGTCACAAGGACCAGGAACCTGCATGGAGGTCATCCTGGAGAACTCAAGGAGGAAATGAAGTACCCTAAGGAAACCCAAAGCAAACATGGGAAGAACATGCAAACTCCACACACGCCTGGCAGGACCCTCTAGAAGCGCGAGGTAACCAGGAAAACTCTCCAAGCCGGCCCATCCGTAGCACCTAAACTGGTACTAGGTAAACTGTATTTTAAACAGTGGTTTAATGATTCGTTTTGTGTCTGCTAATGAAATGTATCCGCTATATTCCAACAAAGCACATCCATCCATCTTCCAGTGGTCATGCAGTAAAGTGACAGGGGTCTTCCCAGCCAACACAGGGCAACGCGGGAAGAACACTCTAACTGCATATATGCGAACCCTGTCATGTAACAGCACTCTCCACTACAGCTCCATGCTGTCCTTTCAGCCCTAGCAAAGAACCTACATCTTCCAATAAATTACATTACGTACGAGTGTTCAAAGGCACATGTTAATGGGAAAACCAATGGCATTTCAAAGCATCGGTCATTTTTAATCATCATACTTTTTATGACAAGAATTTAACATGACTGGAAATTAAAGTGAGTTCTTATTTATTGCCGTGACTTACGCATGGATTACACATATGATTAATTCTATGACGAGTGCAATCGGGCTAATTAATATAATTAATAAGCAGGTTGGTTGGATAGGGAGATCCCGAAGACCAGGCCTGCATAATCACCATTACATCACTGGGGAACCATCAAAAGCCAAAAAACATCCGTTTAAATAAACAGATTTTTTCAGCTTACTTAAGTAGGTCAGCATGTCTTTTGGACTTCAGGAGTGAAGTGGAACACAGGGAGTCTGAGGGGAAGAAGCTAGCCCCCCTCCCCCACCAAACAAAACAAACAATTAAAAAAAAAAAAAAAAAAAAAAAAAAAAATCGAGAGACAGAAACAAACTCTATTTCATTCAAAGCTACCGGTAGTTAAAACCGTGTGGTTTAAAAATGGTTCAGAAACCCCCAAATTAGCACTGGCTTAGACGCTGCCCCTGTTAGGAGGAGCACCTGTGCCGGAGCTGCCTCAGGAATGCTGCGGAAGCACGGGCATGACTCCCAGATAAGGAGTGAGCAGCTGCTAAATGGGACAGGGGGAAGAGAACAGTCTGACTGGATGCAAATGCGACTGAGCTGGGTGTGGAAACCCACCACACACCGCAAGCCACTCAGAGAACAGAGGTCAGCTCTACCTGGAGTCAGAATCCACCACGGCGGATTGCATATAGTCGAAAAGTGAGACTTCCTCTCCTGTTAGCTTCTTCCGCTTTCTAAAGATCCCCTGCAGAAGTGAAAACTGAACGGCCCCATTGTTCGGTCACATGACCGGCCAGACCTCTCTGAACATTACAGCTGCAGTTAAAAATAGGCCCATACTAGGCAGTACTACGGCAGGCTGGGGGAACACGACGCCGACACTCCGCGGGCAGCCGCTCGGCCATAAAAAGCAGGACCGCACTCATTAATATTCAAGGGATTTGATATGCCAAACAAAAACTTTTTAAACCACGTCTGTGTAATTATATCAATTAATACCACTAATTCACCAGATCCATACTCGCATGGGAGCCAAAAACATAAGTACCATGTTCTTTATTCCTGAGACCTCCAGCAGTTCTTCGTTACACAAGCATCTTTACAGCGGACTGTCTCATGATCGGACATGACCAGACCTGTCAGGGCCTGCCGCCACACTCACAGATAACCATAGTACACAGCAATACCTTCAGTAAAGCTATCATGATTACTCGATTATTTAAAAAGCATTGACTGCATTATCCTTCCCGATTACTTGCCAATACAGCGGAAGGAAGACTAAGCATAGAAGATGAGGGTACAGATAATGGAGTGAGAGCATTTGTATGGGAGCACTTCACATTAAAAGCAGAGGTGGAAAGTTCAGGTCCAAAAAGTACAAATCCAGGCCAAGGTTTTATTTCAACCAACCAGCTGAACACTATATGGCTGTGACTCTTTATACTCAGCTGGTTGGTTGAAACAAAATCTTGGTTTGGATTTGTACTTTCTGGACCTGAACTACCCCCCTCTGATTAAAAGTGAATGAAAGCACAGCCATCTGTCAGTATTGCAAAGCAGAACTTAAATATCACCACAGCACCACTGCAGTGCAAATACATCTTAAAAGAAGACATTCAGGTTTGAAGGACTCGCCCAATAATGCGAGATTAGCCATAGATACGCCCCATTTAGCCTCTCGAAGTAGCCTACCTGCTTGTCAAAATAATCGCTGCTGAAATAAAGGTTAGCCCTGTCGCTTAGCCATGTCATCTTACATAATAGGGTGCATAATAACCAATTGATATGAATCTTATTATTGTTTTTATGTGTTTACACTGTGATATGTAAGAGTTGAAAATGAAATATATGGCGAAACAAAACTTAATCTACCAACAAAGTCTGTCAGATAAGTTGGTGGTGCTGCACCGACAGACACAAGGCAGTGCCGACAAATCACTTGCTTTTCATCAATATCCTCCCTATGGAATACGATATATTTCCATATAGCAGAATACGAATGTCTTTCTCTGACCGGTTCTTGTCCACTCTTCTCCTGTTTACTGTTACTGTTTTTTTTCCTTCAAAATTTCTCACAAATGCACCACATGGTCTATGAATGAGTCCAACAGCAAGGATGAAAATGATTACGATTGTCCTGGAGATCGCATGGAACACTCACGCAAAAGCAGCGACGGTAAACTTTAAACTGATTTTTTAAAGCTACACTAGATAATGACAAAGGGAATTATCATTAAAATTGTGACTGAAAAGTGGGTAGGGCTGTCGCCGCACACCCCCCGCTCGGCGTGTGTGGAGTGTATATGGTCACGCTGTGTGTGCGTGGCTTTTCGGCAGATCCTTCGATTTCCTGATACAGTCTAAGAACCTTCCACCTAAGTGGACTGGAGTGCCTGAATTGACTGCATGTGTGCATCATGTACTGTGTGGTTGGTTCCTGTCTTCTGCCAGTTGCAATGAATGTATATATTATAAGAACATAAGAAATTTACAAAAGAGAGGAGGCCATTCGGCCCATCAAGCTCGTTTGGGGAGAACTTAACGAATAGCTCAGAGCTCTTAAAACCTTATCTAGCTCTGATTTAAAGGACCCCAGGGATTTAGCTTGCACTACACTAACAGGAAGACTATTCCATACTCTAACTACACGCTGTGTAAAGAAGTGCTTCCTCAAATTCGTTTTAAAATGTTCTCCCGCTAATTTCCACCATGAGTTCTAGCATTTAAACTAATATTGAAGTAGCCATTTGGCTGAACAGCATCCAGACCTCTTACAATCTTATATTATATACAGTAAAACCTTTGATTGCGAGCATAATTTGTTCTGGAAACGTGCTTGCAATCCAAAGCACTCGTAAATCAAAGCGAATTTTCCCATTAGAAATAATGGAAACTCAAATGATTCGTTCCACATCCCACAAATATTCATATAAAATTGATTAATACAAAATATAAAGTAAAAATATATAAAACAATTTAACATGTACTTTACCCTTTGAAAAGAATTGTGGATGGTGTGAGGGAGAAAAGAGAAAGGAGAAGAGGAGGGTTATTTTGTAGGACGACTTTCACTATAACTAACGGAATCACTGCTATCTGTTTTGCCTACTTTTTGATTTCGCGGAAATGTGGACTTTGCCTTGTTGTTAAACAGATTCATCACTCGCACTGCTATGCCCTTATTTGGATGGTGCTTTTCTACTAAATTTTGACTATACAAGTGAGGCACGCCAACTGAGACTGAGCATGGGAGACGATTACCCACAATCCTGCAGCAAGAGAGAGAGAAGAACCATCGGCTCAGTTGTGATCACGTGACACTCGGCAGACAAAGCATATATATAATACTTGTATTGCAAGACCTTGCTCGTTTATCAAGTTAAAATTTATTTTAAAATTTTGCTCATCTTGCAAAAAACCCGCAAACCAAGTTACTCGCAATCCAAGGTTTTACTGTATTATATTATATTCAACAATTCACTGTGTCTGTAGATGCTTAACAGAATATACAGTATATAGAGTATAAGTATAGATTCATGAAAGTATCTACATAGTATTAGAATAATTTAACTGAACATTTTATATCAGTAGATATATCAGTAACGATACATTAAAATCCTGGTTCGATAAGTACCTTAGTCACGGTTTGGTACGTTTTCGGTACAGCGGTGTAAAAGAAATGAAATTTTAATTGCTTATTTTTTTCTTTATTAAACTGTGGTTTACTGAACAAAGTTTGACTGTCTCAAATAAATCTCTGTCAATACTGCTGCAGTCTATTAATAAAAAAACGTATTACTTAAAAAAGTTCATTAAGTAAATAAAATACATTTACTTCAAAATAAATCAAAATAAATATTCTCTCAAGTAAATAATAAATATCCATCAAGATGTACATTTAGAAAATTAACTGCACCTGATCTGTACTGTATTCACATCAGCAGCTTTCAGCTTCATATTTGACCTGTGCAACACAAATATGGTCTCAAAAAATACGAAGTATAACAAAATAAATACCCATTATGGTGCAGCATTTGAAAAAAATACCTGTGCTGCACTTGTGTTTAAATTAACAGCTTCCAGCTTCACGCTAGGACATACATATATATGCATACCGAACCGAAAGACCCCGAGACCCATAACAAAAATTCTCAGTATAAATATGCGTACAGTTACATTCATAATGTGACTCCTTCCCATCCTTTTCACATAGGAAAAAAAAATACCTTTTTAAATTTGAGTATATTTGGAGATAAGCTCAGCTTCCATCCACACCAGCAATTGTTCTGTGCTTCCACAAAGATGCCGCCCATCGAATAATCTGACCACTCCCACAAATATCCTGACCACTCCCACAAAGATGCAGCCCCCACACACAGATTGTGAGTACCAAAACAAAGATGCTGCTCCCCTCAGAGATTCCGACCACTCTCACAATGACTCTGCTTCTCCCACTGATATTCTGACCACAAATGTTTTTCCTCTGCTCATCGAAAATTTGACCCCTTACGTGTTAATTACACTGCCCCCATGGGGATACCAGGAAACCACACGGATCCAGCCCACCCACTGAGAAGCTGAGCATGACCATAAATATTCTCTGACTCCTAAGGTTCACACCGATGCAGCCATTACCTCAGCTTTCATTTCCTGGAAATATTAATACACAACATACATACTGTAAAATATATTAATTAAAACATCCAATTCAGCACTTAGGAAAATTACTTCCACTCCAAGGATATTATTTTCTCCTTCAGCAATATATTTAAAAAGACTGTTGAATGTAAAAGATGACATCAGCTTGAATGGACACTATAATTAGCACAGTCCAACCTTTGTCTTCAGGCTCCTTTCAAAGAGGGTAATTGCACAGCATTCATTATTAAGTCCCTCCCTCCATCTTCCACAACTAAAAATGACAGCATGCATCAGAATTAGGCTGCGTAGAGTAGTACTATCTGTGTGTGGAGCCCACAGGTGACAGATTAGGAGGCAGAGGGTAACTCCATTTAGCCGGCTTCTGGTCCGCAAGCAGCTCTCACAAGGTGAATGAGCCTGGGTGGGTCATCCAAGATCTTACCTCCGCTGAAGTTTCAATGTCTAATTATTCGCAGTGGTCCATCTTAAAAGCTGTATAAGAAATTTTCGGCAGCATAAAGCACCGTAAATGCTGCATGTGAAATAATATGTTTAAGATTCCTTTTACTCAACCAGTATGTATACCACACTTAGATAAGTAAGCAAATGTTTTTCCCCCCAAAGAAACAATACAGATGAACAGATGTCACTGCGCAGAAAGTACAACTGCAGTGTCTGTTTTGTGGCAACTTAATGGGCGAAGTCCAGTCCCTAAAAAAAAATTTACATGGCGACCAAAAGAGCACAGAATGACGTCCTTGCTAGGGGCTAAAACTTTAATTGTTAGGATTTAGTAACCAAACCATAATTCTAAAATAAGTGACATATGAGCTCGGTGACAAACTGGTTTATTTGCAGGAAATGTCTTATAAATTTTCATTGTCCCAAAAACACCTTCCACCAGCAGGCTTATTTATGAAGAGTCCGCATGAACAGACTGAGTGGGAAATTATCCTTACGGCGAAATTCCATGCAAACACCACAAGATTTAAATAAAGGGGAATTCTCATGCCATGCAAACGGACTTTTCCAAGTCTCTGCACCAACCCCAAATGATGCTTTAGAGATTTAAATGTAGCGACTATGTACGACGAAAACTCTTCTGCAAAAACAACCCAGACTAACTTCATGCGGCTACAGCACACGATTAAGTCCTGCTGCCGCTGAGCGGTAACACGACTGAGAGAAGAGGGAAGCACATGTGCAGGAAGTCGGGCGCATCTGATAGAAAAGAGAAGTGAGAAAGTGATTCGGCTGCATTTTGCTCGAACCTCTGAAGCCTGTGAAAACCAAAACGATCAGCATGGCCCCATCCGACAGGCAGGAACCAAATGTGCAGTCTTTACACGTATAGAAAAAAAGAAGCCAGATTTAGAGTTTTGGGGGTCTCTTTCAAATGAAACTCACGACGCAAGTTGTAAAACAATTCAAATACAGATTCTGCTCACCAGAAGCACAAGAATAGCAGCTTCTCAGAGCCTGCAGCTAAGCCTGCATCTGGGTGTGTTTCTATACTTGCACGGGGGTAGGGTTAACCACAATTCTATGGTAAAAAAACGTAACACTTGTTTGCCATTAGCCGGCTATTACTCGTACAAGCCAGTAATGAAACAGCAGCCTGAATTTGGTTTGAATAAAAACGTCAAGTTTTAAGAGCAGGCTGATGGAGCCACATCTCAGGCTTTCGTTTATACTGCCTTCCAAGGTTTCCTGTCACCGTAACAGAAGGAATGTTTCAGCCGAACCCCAAGTGAAGGCACTACATTGTGATTTTAGGGACAGTTGTTTTCATAAGTGATGAATGCATATTTAACCAAACTGCGCCTATCTGTTATATATCTGACTGAGAGGCTTATCTGGGTGTTGAATGACATGTGAAGTTTATTCCGCAGTCTTGTGACCCATATATTTACTGAAGGCAGATTTGTTTTTCAGGTAGTAAAACGTCACACCACCAAGGTGAAAAACAGACACACTTAACGGTTGGACGGCGGGGAAACGTCCAGCAAAGCCATCTCCCCACTGCTGATGCGACAAGCCTTGTGGCTCCATCTGTATGACTCGGCCACAGTTCATGCAAATCACCAAAGGGGAGCTAATCTGTTGAATAAGTAAGTTGGAGGAAAAAAAAACAAGATACAACATAATTTCTGGAGAACCTTGCTTTGAAGCATGAACGTAGCTTCAGGAATGTTTGCAACTCGTGAATTTTGTGCACTTATTTGTCACATTAGCTTATCGAATCGCGTGTAGCCAGATCTGAAAGACACCGTTTACAGCCCTTTAGGAAGAAATGGCTGTGAAAAGTCTAAAACTTCAGGAAAATTCAGTCTTCCTTGGAGAGCATGTTAATAAATGGCTGGCCAGGTTTAATCACCACAAAGAAGTATATTAGAGGGAGTAAATTCTAATGTTAAATCCATCCACTAACCCAATATTATTTCGTGACGCAATGATAAAAACAGCATTATAAGAAACAAAAACCATTACCAAATTATAGAGAACACAGCTGCCAAAGATTTATCGCATTCTGAGGACAAACAAAATGTATCCTATATGGAAAATGAGACGATTTGTATGTTTCGACAGATGTCAGTACTTTGAGGGAGGGAGCAGACAGGCCAGCAATTACACGGCCATAGCTAAGAACCAACAGAAACTCACCATGTTATCAGAAGCAGCATAGTAATTGATTAAAATAACAAAAAAATTAATCTAAATCAGACAGAGCTTTCCCATATGTTGCTTCCCCGAGTAGCCTGTTCGCTCACTGACCCCTATGACCCCAAAAATGGTATGATCCTGGACATGACATCATCGTGGCTGCACGGTGACTAGCGAATGCCTCTCTGCAACCTTCAGGCTACCCCAGGGAGCACTGGGGCAAACGACGGAGAAACACCGTGACAGCACACATACACACACCCGCACCCTATGGGCGACGCAGAGACGCCATTTACGCCGAGCTTGCCCACATGTTTCAAGGCTGTTGGTGGAAACCAAGGAAAAGGTGAATTTCACACATACAGAGAAGGGAATGGATTTGAACCCACAACCCAGGATCCACACAGTCACACTACTATCCACTGAACCCACGACGCTACACAAATACAGCATCTCTGCTTTTTATAACTATCTATTTCTTCAGGAAAAGGTGAAAGACAGACAGTGCAGGGTCCACGTGGAGAAGTTAGATCTACGTCATGTAATATCACTTATTTAGCGATGCAGAATGCATCTGAACACCTTTTAAAACTAAATACTAAAAACTGCATAAGTTCTCTCTCATTAGGAAGCAGAGAAGTTTCAAATATCTTGCGACCTTCGTTAAGATCCATCCATTTTAAGTAACTGCTTATTTAATTAGGCTGAGTTTTCCCTTCAGTGCTTCTCCTCGGGGTCCGCCAGTGGTCCACGTTACTGCTCCCTGCCCAGACAGTCCGATAAAAAACGTGGACTGCCTGGGGATCCCCGAGGACAAGGGCTGAAAAACACTGCACTAGATGGTATACAGTTCCACTGCAGGCCAGGTACTGACAGTGACTGCCTAAGAACAAGATTTATCAGCTCACTGACAGAGCTTGTCTGCCAGTGTGGGCACCATGCTGTTTTTCATCAGAGCATTGTCACTAAATAAAACAAATAAACAGAATGCATGCAATAATAATAATAATACCAGTAATGCCATCGATGACACTTTTACTATTTTTATCAGACCCAAAGCAGTCACTGACCTTTACTTTGTCATTCCTCAGTAAACCTTGAGCAAGTAGACAATCGAAGTAAAAGCGCATATGACTCTGCACATAAAAAAAACTTCAGCAGCGCGTTCTCTACAAAAAACAGTCAGAACGTAAATCGAAGAAATGATAAAAGGACTACATCACTAAGAGAAAAGTGGCCAACAACAACACTTGTATTCTGTGTATTAGTGGCAAGAAGGAAAGATCACGAGAGCCGCCGTGTACGAGCATGGTCAGAGAACCATCCTGCACTCACCTCTATCTTCAGAGAAGCGCATCCTTTCAGGAATTCGCGTATATTTGCAATGCAGTCCGCTTCATTTCTCGGCTCCTGGCAATACTAAAAACCAGCAGCAGAAGGAGAAAAATAACGTTACATTACTGCAAGCTTTTTAAAACCCTGCATGTGTCTCTGGAGAATGCGCGTTCTTGCATATACTGGCTGTTATATGGACGTACTCGGAGCAGTCGTTTGAGAACGCAAACTGGTCAGCAGCGTTCTTTCCGACCACTTTTACAAAGTAGCAAAACAACACCCCCCGCACATAAACAGGGATACTGACAGAGACGCACGCGTACGCGCAGTGTAGCAAAGCGCAAGGCCGATCGCTCGAGGAAGGAAGTGACGGAAGCGGCGGGACCTTCCTCGCTGTTTGCCGTACGGAGCAGCAGCCGCAGCGCAGCCCGCACTAATAATGCCCGCTATGTTAAACATCACCGCTCGCGGGTGTAGTAACGCAAGCAGGACCCTGCCAGCTAATGCAGCTGCATTAAATGTTACGAATATGTACCATATCATCCAGTATTAACACATTTTTTTCTTACGATCTTTGTTACGTTTAAAAGGCTGTTATTTGTTTTTCCTTTGCACATCACCAGTCCTTAATTGTTGCCAGTTAAAATGGTTTGTCATTTCTTCCTCTGCGTCAAAAAACAATAGCTGAGGCACAGAGCACTCACAAAGCAACTTTTCTTTTTTCCTTTAAACATAACATTTCAGCAAGGTCATTTTACCACTTCATACACCCAGTAACAACAAAAAGGACGGGATAACAGACTACGGTCCTGTACAAGACCACTTTAGCTCAGCTTTTAAACATAAGAACCTATTCCGTTGTTCAACGGTATTCATATTAAGTGGTAAAATAAACACGTCAGTTTGTCAGAGTGTGAAGCATATGCGGAACCAGATTGTAGAAGTCGGTTAACTATCTGAAAACCATGCAGTAATGACAAAATTAACTTTTTACTCGTATATATCTAACTTCCGTGCACGTTGAGTATCTTTTTGTGCTTCAGGCTAGTTTTGTAAACGCGAAGAACTCCCCTTTTCACGGTGTTATGGCTGTTGAACCTGTATGGACAAACTGCTTGCCTGAACTGGACCGGAATGCACCCAGAAACGGCACGCGGCACTGGAACAGCAGTGAGCTAAAATGCACGCGGCACTGGACGTCTGGACGTGGACAATTTTAAATACTTATACGAGTTCAAATAATGGATATACAGTGACGGCAGCCATTGTAATGATTAAAATACGGAACACCGTTATTATGTATACAGGAAGTTGACGCACATCTTTGACCAGTATACATAGTCCGTGTGTGTGAATGTGTTTGTTTTTATATATATATATATATATATATATATATATATATATATATATATATATATATATATATATATATACATACATACATACACACACACACACACACGCTACGCAATAAATGAGAATCGCATTTGGAGAATTTCTGCACGCACAGCCACTGACGAGAAACTTGAGTTTCAGCAAAGTTTGCACTATTTCATCGTTTCCTCTCCAGTTCTCGATATACAATCTAGCACATGCTCGAACAAAGAACATCATGTTACAGTCTACATCATCCACTTTTCTTCCCCCCCACCCACCATTGCTACAGGATAAAGTTACGATTCGTACCGCCATCCTAGCATTACCTTCTGGATCGAGCCCGGTAGCAGCCTGTCCATGAGCTTACAGAGCACAACTCCATCTTTAAGAGATGTTTTAAGAAACTCCTCCGGATCTGCGATGTTCTTCTTCGGAGAGTTCAGAACTCCTAAGGAAATGAGCCAAGTAACAGTTTGCTCCTCCGGGTTCATGACTGAGGTGGACACTGCATGCACTAGCGGGCTGAAAGCGCCGAGATGTTACCCACATCCGTGAGACAGACACGCAACCCCTACATCCGCCTTTATGCCCTTAGCCTTATACGCTAAACTCTCGCCAGCTTTCTCGGAATCCGTCTTTTTCTCCTGACAGGGAGGGAAAAAAATGGTGGTGCCGATCAGGAAATGTTTTCCGTAATTACGTCCATTTCCCTCCTGTCTTTAATTACAACGACCTACATGCATTGGACTGCGTACAAACTTGAATTTTCAATTCAAGTTGAAGGTTTTGCGATTTTCTTTTTTTTTTTTAGGTGTCATTTTTTATTTTTCAAAATGCAAACGTAAGGGCATTACCGCTATCCTCTGGAATGCATGCCGATTCTCCAATGCGTTTTGTTTCTCCAAGACGGGTTTCATATCTCGGGTACATTTTAGTTTAATGCTAGTCTCTCACACAAGTCACTTGACACAGCTTTTATTGAAAAGATTTCTTTAATGTACATAACACAAACATACAAAACATCTCACAGGAATTGTGTCACTTGGCTTATTACAACTAAGTTAAAGATGGCAGTCACAATTACATTATGTTGCACGTCTTCCCACTGGGGACTTCAGAATGGACAGTTCGTCAGACCAGTCGGCCCCACAAACGTCTTGACCGGCTGCTGCAGTAGCTAAAAAAAAAAAAAAAAATATTCAAGCAATGAAGAGGAGGTAAACAATACAGCACTATTAGACAGGTCTGGGGTGATATCAGTTCTGAAACTGAATTCCCTCACATTTATCTGATAATACATTGAAAACAAATTAGCAGTAGCAATGGATACTCAACCTTGTGAGTTTCTCTGCAAGATCCTGTTTTCCACTCTCATCCATCACTCAGTATTTGAACAATCTTTCTAGACGACTGATAGCCTCTGGCTATTGCTTTGAATACACCCTTTAACTGTCCCGCCTGTTAGCAGGAAAACCATCCACCTCAGCACCAGTCTTAGCTTTAGCTTGACCACCCCCCTCCCAAAAAAAAAAAAAAAAAAAAAAAAAAAACACACATGACCGTCACTGACAGCCCTGCTTCACTCATGCCATCTTTTAAAAATCCCGTCGTGTTTGCTGTGAAAGCTCTAGACTCCGCAGTTCTTCAGAGATCAAAATACTGGCACACGTAGGGAAGCATTTCATTGCCAGTATGCATCAACAAAAACAGTCCCACCACTGCCCAGACTGTGGGCGTCTCCATGAAGTTAAACTGGGACCACAGCTTACGGATAACGGTATAAAAAACATCCGGTCATAAGACTGCCTTCCCACCTTCAGGAAATGCACCCATCTGTTCCCAAAACACTTCTACCAGCTTAATACCGCTCCGTTTCCTCAACATCATAGGAAATATATTCAAACCAACATAATGTTCTTAACTCTGTCGTTTTGTAGCCTCCTCCAGCACTGCTCACAATTACAACTGTGCTTGCAGTGGGAGATCAGCCTAGCCGCACATGTGCCAAGTTGACTCCGTGACAGCTGCGAGTTTGTCATGTGCCACTTGCCTTACTCGTATGTTGCTTTGGACAAAAGTGTCTGCGGTCAAACGGACATTAAATACCAAACTATCTGGTGTCACACAGTCATCAAGACCAACAAAAGTGAATATTCCTAACGCTGTAACATCGCAAATGTGGCGCGATGGATCACACCACTGAATCCTTCTCAAAACTGGACATCATTCTTCAACTCACCAATAAAAATAAAAAAAATTTAAATCACACCACGTATAGGAGTCTGTATAGGAGCAGGAAACACACACGCACCTTTACCCTGCAAACAGCACCAGAGTTGCTGCCTCACCATCAGGTTTGTCCAGTCATTTAAATGGCCGTTCATCTTATTCGGAGATGAACTTACCCTGAAACAAGAAAACCACAAATTAGCAGGCAGTAATTTTCACTACTGTGAATAATGAATGACTGAATAAGCCATTAAAAATAAATAAATAAATAAAAAAAAGAGCCACCCTTTCCTTTGCCCTCCTTCCACGTATTTAGACTACGGTCCAAATTGGCTTTTCCGTCAGTTTACTCTCCAGTTTGTGTTCCATTATTGTAGTTTTTCGCCGTCAGTTTGGTCTCCTTCAGTGAATTTGGGCATGCTGGATTAAGTTTGACTTGTGCCGAAACCAAGGAATCCTTTGGTCTACAATAACGTTAAATCCATTGACTTTGCATAGAGGTTGCACTTACATTAAAATCTCACTATGGTGTTAAGTTTTCCCCCCCTTGCTCCGTTTAAGGCTAATCGATTGTAGCGGAAAACTGCCTGCTGCATCTGTTAAACATGAAGGCTTGAGTTGAGAGGATTCTGAACATCGAAGTTACATTTTATACCATCATTTTGGGTGATTGCTACTCACGTCAGAATTTCACAGCCCCTTAGATGAGGAAAAAAAGGTCTCTTTGCTTACCATCTGTTGACAGGCAACTTGTTTTTATCTGTTGAATGTTGAAAAGATTCACTTGCGTTTTGGGTGCCAGGTTCTTTGGCTAGGTCGGTGCAAGCCATCAAAGTTAGGCTTTGGCTTGGGGGGGGGGGGATCCGTTACCAGAGGGACTACTGATAAAGAATCTGGGAAAAATGACATTTGCCTTTTTCCTTCAGTGAAACCACAAGTTGACTGAATCTCTGAAGCTACAGCAGACAAATTTCATTTTTTAAAAAAAATGGTCCAATAGAGCTCCGATGTTTATTTCTGGTTAGAACGTTAGAAATCTCAAAGGCAAATGCAGGCAAACGAAACACAGCATTAATATTACTTCAGGTTTCTCTGAACATCCACCAGCTTTGATCACATTTTCAATAAAAACTTTATTAGTAAATGAAGGCATGTTATTCCAGGGAACTGCAGTGTGTAACAGTACTAGTACAAAGACACTTAAAATCGCTACAGACTAGATGGGGAAGGCGGCCCAAGAACGAAATACAAAACAAACATTCCATTTCTTCAAAAAAAAAATTGATGCTCAGGGATATGAACGGGGAGGGGGAGCAGTAAGTTTTGTCCACAGAACTCAAAATTTGCTTCTTAGGTCTTCCACTTCCGTCTGAATGTTATGAACACACTCATGGTTGCCGTTTTGAGAAAACTTCCTTTGTTTGCAAGTCTGTTCAGTATCTGCTGCGGGCGATTCCTCTATCCACGCGGCTGCCTCCGCGTCCGCCACCACGGAGCCCGCCGCGGCTCGAGCTGCCGTACGCGTCGCGAGGAGGGTAGCCTCTATCGATTGGGGGGGCAGGTCCCCTCTCCTGTCTGCCCATTCGTTCGCCACGGCTAGCAGAGTATGGGTCACTGCGACTGCTGGGGTAACTGTCACGACTGCCGTAACCATCCCTGGAACTGCCGCCATAGTCGTCATAGCGACTGCTCCCGCCACTTCCACCGTAGGATGGCGGAGGGCCCCTTGAGGGCGGGGCGCTGCGCGAGTTACCTGTAGGGTCAACGGGTCAGGTAATTGACAAGTTCACCACTAACAGATTGTGCTGCACGTTTCTGGGTTTCCGTTTTTATGCTCGTTTCACATAAACTTTTCCCCAAACCTAAGTCAAAAACGTGCCATTTAATGCTACTGCTTCTCCCAATCAGCATTACAATATGGATGCAACTTCCAAAAGGAGGGCTGCCATGGCTCAAACCGTCTCCAAGACCAACTGAACACAGTGAACTCGGGGCCCCATGCCACTTCCTTTAGCTCTCCATGTTAGAACTGTAGATTGGCAGCTTTGGACTTATTGCTTGATGGTTTTGTGATTAAGACCTGAAACTCCAAAAGTGAGGCATTCTGCTTATTCCTTGGAGCACATTTGAAGCTCAGTTGAAACATTGAGTTGAATTGACGGTTTTTTTCTCACGTGGATCCACAGATTTTTGAATGGCGCATTTTGGGACACTGGAATCGCTGGAAAGAAGCTAGCTATGATGATGCCACTGACCTAGACTGTACAAAACTCTTGATCTTACCGTAACCATCGTAGGGGTCTCTGTAGGAACCCGCACTCGGGCGATCCATGTAGCCTCGTGGCTCACGGCTTCCACCGTAACTGTCACGGTCACTACAGGAAGAGGAGGCATTACTGTGTTGGTTCCGCAAGGCAACAGACACACCCAGAAAAAACCCTTCGAGTTTCTGCCAGGGTTAATAGTCATGGAAGGATTAAATACCCGTAGCCCCGTGACAAGGATCCATAATCATCACGAGAGCTAGAGTAGTCGCGGTAAGCGTAATCGCGAGGCGGCGGAGCGTAGTCCCTGGTGTCCCTGGAGCTCATGTAGTCTCGGCTGGAGTAGCTGGGAGAGAGAAGGTCACCGTCAGTAACAACAACGGAGAATAAAATCCCATTTCTTCCCGGCTGACAGTAGCATTATCTCACCTGTCCTTCGTGCTGTAATGGTCGTCGCGAGGAGACGGGTAATCATCCCTCCTAGAAAGCATGCCATCTCTGCGAGGTGGTGGGGGACCATAAGGATCCCGCTCTCGAGACATCGGAGCTGCAAGCAAACCACCAAGTTAGGCTGTACATCTAATTCAAGAGATTCCCCCAGAAAATATCTAAACACTTACGTCGGCCCATTGGACCTGATGGTGCAGATCTCTTTGGGGGTGGGCCGCCATCACGAATTGGTGGGCCTCTCTTCAGAGGTGGTGGGCCTCTCGATGACATATCCTTAAAAAAGGGTTCTGAACCCATAGTAATCCAGTTAATAAAAGGGGCGTGTGGCGCACACACACAACAAAAATAAAACTTAATTGGGCTCAGAACTTCTTAGAGGATATAAAAGGCAAAAATCAGCTGAATCAGATCATTGCCATAATTTCATCATTGCATACACCAGTTACCAACATCGGTCCTGGCAGGCTGCTGTGAGTGCAGGATTATAAGCTTTTCAAAACAGGGTAATTCCCAATATTAGCATAGCCACTATCATGCCAAGCTGGAGATCAAATCCCCCTAGAATTTCCCCATGGCAAACCCTTCCTGCATGACCAATGGTTAGGTCTCATGGAAAATATCCCTCCAGACAGACTCTTGTAAAATAGGAGGAGATCATTTTACCAATTACAAAATTCCTAACAGCTGAAGGTGGTGCCGGGGCCTTCTGACCCGTCAGAGCAGGGCCCAAACCTGCACAGTTCATTTTGTTGAACCTTGGTGATGGAATGGTACTCAGGAAATCAGTGTCAAACCCTGCACATGCACTGCAGCCTGTCACGCACAGGAAGTGGGTGTGGAGATATACCTCTTGTTGGGGGGCCTCTCATTCCACTCAGTCCTCTGGTTCCTCGTAAACCCCTCGGTGGGCCACGACCACGCAGAGTAGGGGGGCCTCGGCGGCCTCCGGTCTCAAACTGGGGCTTTGTTGCTTGCTCTACTTTAATTGGCTTGCCGTCAAGAGACTATACAACAAAAAAAAGTGCACGTTAATTTGATAGCGGTATAATAAGAATCATGCCAATTAATCATTAAATCTGGTTCAGGGTGCACAGCTTCAGACAGAGCAGTAGCTCACCTTCCCATTCATCTCCCTCGCTGCATCCTTTGCATCAGCTGGGCTCTCAAAGGTCACAAACGCAAAGCCCCTGGACTTGTTCGTCTCACGGTCTTTCATCAAAAGCACTTAAAAAGGACAGAAGAGTGAGACAAACAGCCCAAAAGTCCCGTCAGCGTTCATATTTAAGCTAGCAAGCTCAGGACTTCTTAGAGGAGACAAGTTACTTTCATGTCATCTCGATCAAATCTAGCATTTTCATCACGGCTTGCATTAGATACATCAGGCAATTCTGCTTGCCACCATCTCGCCAAATCTGTAGCTATAGACAGGACCCCACAGCCTGGTCGTAGTCACCAGTATTCTACAAGTCAAATACACTACAGAGCATCAAATTCAATTACATTACGATCTGCGCCGATACCTTCAGATATCCGGCCATATTTGCCGAAGTACTGCTCAAGGGCCTCCTCTGTGGTTTCGGTGTTCAGCCCACCGATAAAGAGTTTTCCGGGTCGATCTGCCTCGGCCATAACTGCGTCTGGTTAACACTAAACTGAAAGGAAAAACTAAATCAGCAAATAAATCATAAAACTTATCAAACTGACCCACACAAATTCATTCGCGCTCTGCCAAAAATTCAGAACCACCACGCGGTGGCCTATATATACACATTTTAAAATAACTCGTGTAATAATTTTCTAGTAACTTCCAATTAATTGCACAGTGGTCTGACCAGATTTCAGCGAAACGAAAGCATGCTACTTCGACGGAATCTCAGTCCAACATGGCCTCCCAAAGGCAGAGCAACATGCTACTACACACGTGCAAATAAAATAAAGCGGCTTTATACCAAAGCCTCCCTAAAGTATATGACTGATAGATCCATTTCTACTTTAGAAATGGTTTGCAACAGTGATCAGGGATACCGAAGTGTGGGGAAAAAGCCACATTCGGCTTATTTGAAAATCAGGAAAAATCCGGGATTCATTAACATGCAGGGCAAAATGGAGGATCGATCCCGGTGTGCTGGATACCGCGCCACAGATAAACGGCGAGCGTTTTATTTTAATATGTCACAAAAGATCGACCATTAGATCGACATAAACCCATAAACCGGTATAACATAATCGCAGCCCGTTACATACAAGAAGAAAATAATGCGGGATTTTCAATAAGATGGCGCCCGAACGAAAACGCAAGTACCCAGGCAAGCCACGAGAGCAAATTAAACCATCGAGCATTTCGTCAACAACGTGCGAAACTGAAATAACCAGCAAAAATAAATAATATTACCCACTCAAAACATATCTGAGATGGATTTAGTACGATAAGAAAAGACACACACTCACCTCAGGGCGAATATGGCGCACAGTGAGAAGCTCACAAAGACCAAGGGCTTCTTTATACTTGTCACGTGTCTGGGCTCGCGACACCGTCGTGACCCGGAAGTGTGTTCCCGCTTCGCATGCGCTTCCTAGTTATAATGAATTATAGTTCATATAGTATCATTAGTATAGTATCTTTCACGTCCTACAGTTGATTTAATAGTTGCTGATTCAAATACTCATCGAATTTTGAAACCGTCCCTAGGTGGTTTTGACTGGTCTTATCACAACCTCCCTCTAAATGATTCTGTGTTAATGTAAAATGTTTATTACAGTAAAATTTTAGGTCCAATTAGTTGCATTCAGAAAAGCTTTAAATGTGCAAAAGAATATAAAAAGGGGGATACGAAGTAGTGGCTCAGTATTTTTAAGTAATTTGAATAGCCTCAACTGTCATTTAGATTGCTGAAGATACTTATTGAAATCGCAAATTTTAAATGGGTATTATACTTATTGGTTCATATAGATAATACATCACTAGACATCCCAGCTAAGGCATACTACATGAGGGAAGTGGATGATGGCAGGGGTGTAGTTAGAGATGAGTAGATAGGGAGGGCTCAGTCTTTACTAGGGGGGCAATGGCAAACATATATAATATAGCTATTCTTTACTTATGTCAATAGATACACATTTATTTTTGATAAAGCCCTTCTAAAATAGGCCTAATGATGCTCTGGGATGAGGGACATGCAGTCGGTGAATATAGTGTGTCAAATTCAGAGACTATAATCAGAAAAATTACTTTTTTTAAAACCACCCATGTTACATTTGTGACTTCCCTTCTATATTGTAATAGTGGGTCGCTGAGCCATGCTCTCAATAATGTTACAGCAGAGATAGTTCGGGGTTCAGTCACCAGATGACGTTTATTATCATACCACTCAGACAACACACACTTGCACACTTGCTGGTACCTCTGCGCTACACTGCCTCCCCCTTAGGGGGTTATCTGTCCTGGAACCCCCACAAAGTCCCGAAAGCGCACTGTGCAGCCACGAGTCCTCTGCGGTCGCGGGTCCCTAAGTCCCCCGCCGTCCTGATCAGGCACTCCCAGAGCTGCCGCAGGTAGTCCAATCCCGGTGTCGCCAGCAGCTCCGACTCAGGGGGGGAGCTAAACATCATCTCCACTGGGGTCCACAGCTCACGGCCAAACATGAGGGTGGCGGGGGTACAGCTCGTGCTCTCCTGCACTGTACAGGACCAGGGTAGGTGGGTGTCCCATTCGCACTGGTGCTCATCCATGAGGATCGCCGGCTGTGCGGCTAGGGTACGGTGAAACCGCTCCACCAGACCTCACGGAACACCTGCGCCTTGAAATTCCTCCCCTGGTCGGCGTGCAGCTCCTCGGTGGCCATTACCCAGCTCCAGAAGTTTAGTTACGGTGGTGGTGGCGCTGTGGCTGGTAACCATATACACCTCGAGCCACTTAATAGTCTATGGCTATGAGTATGTAGCTATTCCTGGCCTCCGTTCGGGGAAAGGGGCCCACCCCCACGGGCTTCATGGGGGGTCACCCACCAGGTATGACTGCAGGGGAGCCCAGGTTTGCCGGCTAGGACCCTTCCTAGCCATGCATGCGTCGCAGCAATGCAGGAATAACTCGGTGTCCTGCCCGCATCCAGGCCAATAAAACTGTTGCCACAGCTTCCCTAGCGCCTTAGCTGCCCCGAAATGCCCGGCCCCGTGTGTACTGACCTCAACATGGCGGGGCGTAGGCTCCGGGGCACCAGCAGCTGCAGCAGCTCCCCAGTGCAGCTCGGGAGTCGCCTGCGACGGTACAGCACCCTTGCACTCCACCAGGGAGTCCCACTGGGAGTGGTAGGCTTTGGTTACCGGATCAGAGGTCACGATTGCCTCCCAGCCCAGTCGTCTGCCTTCGCTCATCCACTCCCTCACCCTGGCCAGCACAGGGTTGCTGCACTGCTCCGTGGTGAGCTGCTGGCAATAAAGCCCCTGGTGGGCCTGGTCGCTGGGTGTCGTGCGGGCGGCAGCTATTACCCCGACGGAATGGCTGCTCTCCTCCACCCGGCTACAGTGACGGCAGTTCTCGGTGGTGCATTAGACGGTGAGATATGGCGCCCGCGTTTCCGTGCAGCTTCCCAGGGTGGTGCTGGATTTCGAAGTCATACTCTGCCAGCATCTCCAACCAGCAGGCCTACTGTCCCTCCGGGTTTCAGAAATTTAGGAGCCACACTAATGAGGTGTGGTCCGTCCGGACATGAGGGACATGAGCCTCTCGAACGTGGCCAGAGCGTTACACAGGCGGAACGGCACACACACCCGGCGTTTCCCAGTTGTTGTTCGGGGTGAGGGCATGGTGCTGGGGCAGGCTGGTTGCGAGCAAAGTCTCTCTGTGCGAGTCGCGTGCACATGCTGTTCCTCCTCACTATATGGGCCCTCCGGCGCGTAGGTGCAGCTTCTGCATGGCGGGGCTGGTGACCAGCTTGATGTTGCCTATGGGGACAGAATATCTGCGGCCCTCTCTGCTTCCTCTAGGGCCTTGACGAGCTTGGCCGGCTCCCACAACTGGATGCACTGGCACAGCTGCCTCAGTATTAGTGCCTGAATAAAGGTTTGCTGCGCCAGCTCTTCCTGCGCGGGAAGGCCGGGTAGCTCCTTCGCACGAGGATGCAGAGGTCCGCGGCAAATGCCCCCAGGGTCTCTCCATCCCGACTTCGCCAGCTCGGCTCTCTCTGCACTTCCACGGACCACTGCCGGCTGAATTTCAGCCCCAGCGCCTCCTTCAGGGTGGCGAGATTTTCAGGTTTATAGCCTATCGATCTATGCTATCAATAGAAGTTTTGGGCTATTTTTATGGAGGTAAAATGTCGCCATCTCTGGCAGACGTGTGCATCTGTAAAAGGCTTGTTCCATTGTTGAAAGAGGCTGTTCATTTGATTTGTTCCTACTAATAAAGGTTGTAAACCTAAATGGCATGTTGTGATACAGTCATTTTGTAATGGGGGGGGGGGGGGCTCAAAATTAAATTCTGCTTAGGGCCCCAATTTGGCCAGGGGCGGCCTTGAAAATATTTGACAACATGACGATTATGTACGAATATAAACATATTGCATTGCTGTATGATTTCTGTAAAATTCCACTTGTAATAATTAAGTCAATCACATCTGGCAACTACTTCAACCTTTGAAGCGTCACGTATGTGTTTATTACATATGTGAAATTATTGTATCACTTTTAGCATTTATTTAATTATATTAGGCGACTCAAATTGTTTATTCTTCTTCCAAAATGTCTCTTTGGAAGCACTTCACAGGCTGTTAGAAAATAATAGCAGAAACGCTCCAGTTGCCGTGTTTGGTTCCCTCGTTCGTACTGAATGCACTGCATGATTCATCTTGCAGCGTGGTATGTTGGACCGGTGCCAGCTGTCCACATAATATGAATAGTCCTGTATAGTTAACGTCTCTTGTGCCGGTGTTGTGTATCGTTAAATGTCATTTGTTAGAAACAGTGATGCGTTGTGAGCGTCAAGTATAAGTCAGCCCTAAGTGTGCTCACCGTTGCGCGTGTGTGGTCCGGGTGCAATAAACGCCACCTGGTGGTTAAAATTGTAACTATCCCCTGCATCTTCCATGGTCTCAAACAGCATGACCTGTCTGCTGCGCTACAATTAAAATACAGTTGCTAATCAGAATGTTGGTGATTACAAAGGGGTCACACGGGAATATATTATTTTGGGAGAGCGAGAAAGAGAGAGAGAGAGAGAGAGAGAGAGAGAGAGAGAGAGAGAGCTGTATTCTTATCTTTGTGGGGACTCTCCATTCACTTCTATAGGCAAAACCCTAATCCCAGCAATGGCGACCTCAACCCCACCCAGAAATTTTGGCATTTTTAGTTTTTTTAGTTTTAGTTTTTAGATTTTTATAAAATTTAATTTCTACTTAAAAATGGTCCCTACAATGTCAAAATAACAGGATTTGATGTGCACCACAATGTAATGTATATATCACACACGCACACACAAATTTTTCCCCATTCACAAACTCCATGTGTGTCCATAGACTACAAATTACTGCTGAAATGGATCCATGTTCCCTGCATCCCTGACTATGTCTCCTCTTATCAATGTGTTTGCCATTAAAATCCCATCTCATCCTCCCTTTGATTACAATGAATTTTTATGTTCTCCCCATAAGCCTAACGATGTATCACGGTCCACATGCTCCCAAGAGGCTCTGCGGGTAGAGTCCCCCGTTCGGGGTTTCCCAGGGTCACAGCACTCAAGAAGAAGTGGCGCAGTGTTCTACAGTGAGAAAAGTAGCATAGAGGAAGTGACTTCGTCACAGGCCTTGTCCTTCAGATGTGGCTTTCAGACGCGGTGCTCAGATAATGTGCCCAGACTAAGATGTTGCCCTTGCTATCCTGGCAGTTGTTGGCTTTACCCACTGCATAGAAAAATGTCTGATAAATTATCTGGCTGTCTGATTTGGAAAATGTGCTCTGGACTAGATCTGTACAGTTGGTTCTTCGATTCAGTCACCGTTTCGCTAAAGTCTGTTTTGCTTTAGACATAAAGACAACTGATATTTTTTGCCATAAATCTATTCACATAATTGGTGTTGCTGTGACAGAATGCCTTTGATTACGAATAGGAACAGATTTTATTTTTAATCCATAATTAATCTAACTGTGTATTCGTGTGTGCGATATTCCGTTCATTAATTTATTAGGGTATTTAATGCTACTGTTGCTGAGATTTGTCCTGTCATTTCACCCAATTTGTTCAACTGTGAACGATTTCAATATATGTTTTAAATTCAGTATAAATATGTTAAAATGATGCGGTACGGTAGGGACATTTTCACATAATCAGAATTTATTGTGATTCACATCCATTTTCAAGAAGCAGGTAACGGACAGAGGACCAAATATGGAACCTCCAGTGCAGATGAACAGCTAAACCAGCAAGATACTTCAAAGAAAATGCAGATTAATGTAACTCACACTAATTTCTTTCATTATTCCTGGAGAATAATATGATCGGACTATAATATGCATTTTTATGATTTATCTCTATTTTTGTTGCTTTTAATTTAATGGCATTTATTATTGTACCGATCATTTAAATTCTGTATTTTCCTGTTCTGCAAAGTAAATGCTCTTTGCAGCGTGAGTTATATTGAGAGTTATGCACAGATTTGTTTATTGTGAGAGCTGGCAGACAGCAGGGGTGATTTGTCTCTGTGTTTTGCTCTACCTAGCCTCTGTTAAATCATGTCCTGTCGCTTGCCATGGAAGTTACTCTCGACCTGTTAGTACTTACGCCTAACGCATATTTCCTGTTCTGATGTCATTTCCTGTCCAGCATGCTCCCAACCTTGTGCCCAGCGCTTGCTGCAAAAGATTCACGTTAGCCTTGTCTGTTTTATGGAGTGCAATACAGTTTTCATCATAATGTAATCGTAACGATGCAAGTTACGGTCACTTTTTTCGCAGGATTTAAGCAACAGGCAAAACATAGTGGACATAGCAAATCTGAGCGTTAGGGATGTGCATTGCGGTCTGTTTAGGCACCTTTGGTTGCGGGTAGGTGATTGTGTTCCTCCCTTTTCCTTTACACCCAGCCCCCAGTTGTTGGCCTTCTGTGACCAGATGACCCTGTTTGATTTGATGTTTGTTTTCCCACTTGGCTTCTGTCTGTATCATCTGTCTTTTGTTTGCGTTCCTCACCTCTACTTCTGTTACAAGCAGGATCACGACCCTGCCAAAATAAAATCCTGATGTTTTGGTAGCACCCCCCACTCACTTGGCCCCGCCCAAAGTAATTTTGACGCCGTTATTTTTTGCATCGTGTCTGACACTTTACTGCTGAAGGCACACAATGGTCACCAGGCCGCGTCTTTAAGCTGACGTGTAGCATTTCTTGTCTGCTTACCAACACAGCGAGTCAGAAGTAACACTTGTACCATTGTGAAGGTTGCAGAGAAATTATTTTGAAACGATTTCTCACATACGATGGAAAATGATCTAGAAATGAGAGCATGACACATACAGAGATCTGGAAATAACCCAAAGGGCACATTTTAAAAACCCGAAGCTGACGCCATGCATGTTTCTAGTTAAGGTTTCATTAATTCTTCTCTGGATCTTCTGCGATGAAGGAGCACTGGCACCCCCTTCTGGATATCTGATGCAAATGCATGCCTCAGAATTATAAACGATAAACGAAACGACTTCAAGGATTTCCTGATTGGCAATTACAGATACAGCGGGGGCAAAAGTCTTAAGCCGTCAAAGAAATCGTTTAAAGCCACTATTCTGGGTAGTGCATATATATAGCCAAGAGAAGACACAATTTAACATTAAAATATATAAAAATGAATGTTAAAAACGGGAATTTCTTCAGTTCTCCAAAAAGTGACTGATATCTTGTTAGATGGCTAGATGAACACAGCTTCAGCTCCCAAACATCTCCTGAAGGACACCCCAGCCATTCCACATGTCTGTTAAATTTCACGTGTTCCACGAAGCAGGATTTCTCGGTTAGCTGGGTTTAACTTAGCTAGAAGTCATGCTCGTCCAATAGAAATGCTTGCTACCTAAACAGCAGACTTCCTCCTGTTCGATGTAAACATCCACTGATGCAGTGCATTGCAGTCTTTATAATGAGCCAAAGATTCTATGCGGTATTTACCAAAGAGTGCATGAAGTTCATGTCAAGCATGGTGCACTTATTTGAGGAATGGGACACCCTTCAATTCTTGTGCTTAGCGCATGAACAAGCCCGCCTAGTGTGGTAGTGTGTAAGTCTGGACCAAATGGGACTAAGCCTGTGTGTGCACTCAGCCAACGACCATGCTGGTCCTCACCTATTGCATATTTTGGAGCAGAAATGGAGCAAATAGAATTATTTTTGCATCTCAGTAACCCTGAATGCATTAATAAATACCTTTTTTGCTTGCTTTTCCATATTTCTGTATTGGAAAAGTCGATCTCTGCAATTCCACGTAAAAGTCTTCTATTTTCTGCTCTGGCCTTCCTTTCCTTTTAATAGCGATGCTCCCCTATGGAATTTTTGACCGATTCCGATAACTGATCTATTTTCTCGTAATTTCGCCGGCACTGGCAGTGAATCTTGCTGGCTCTAATTACCAGAATAATGTTACATCATTTTTTATTGTGTAGAAAATGAGAGATCGATCTACTGGCCAGATTTAATAATAAATTATAAACCACACAATCGACCCCACCCACGCCCCAATATTCAACAAAATTACTTTCTCACCTTCCATTCTTTTGAGGTTCTAGTGTAATTCACCATATGAAGTTTATGTGTCAAGTTTAACCTGCAAGCTTTTTGTGTCTCCCAGGCATAAAGATCACAGTTCCTCTTCTGCAATGTGAAAACGGCACACAGATGTGGCTAAGAACTATAAAAGCTTCCAGTCGAGACAGCCCAGGAACCAAGTACCAGTTCCAAGAACCAAGAACCAGGTTCCTGAACTTTAATGGGAAAGCGCCTAATAAGGACTGCGTCTTGGTCCTGATTGTCGAGGAACTAATTGCTAAATGATCAGAAAAATACACAAAAAGCTCTTTAAGCCGACAAAGGGTAGTGAGGTAATCTGTTTACAATGGTGGTGATTCATTTTCACTAGCGCTCCAAGACGTGTACTATTTGTAGTTCAACAACTGGAACATTGTGCTAACAATGCTATTGTCATGGGGTCAAATCCCACAGAGCACACAAAATTGTAACCCCTCTATTGAATAACAGCATCAAATAAATAAAGAAACTGCATTGATACATATTGTACTATGCTGCTAGTGTCTCGCTGTGTGTGTTGTGCCGTTTGATGGACTTCTCTCCAGGTTGTTCCCTTCTGTTGGGTGAATCTCAATAGCAAGAACGCAAAGATGGTACTTGTGCTCTTGGCAAGAGCGGTCTTACTAACTTGCCTCCCAAGAACGAACTTGGGAGGCAATGAATCATGGGATTGGTCTCCTTTGACGCACCTGATGTATCCTTGATATTTGGGCCTGGGCTCGAATTACATCCGGGGATTTTTACCATCTTCCATACTTCTGTTCTTAGTATTGGAACTGGTCTTCGCCAATGGAGGACGATGTCAGAGGGGTAGACGAGAACACAGGTACGGTGCAGTATGCATAATGAGAAACACCTCTTTAGCCCTGTGCTGCCTGGAATAGGCCCCAGTCCCCTTCCCCCAGAAGCTGGCCTGGATAATCAGATGGGAGATGGAAGGATGGATGGGTGTTAGTCCCGCCAAAGAAAGAGCTGACATTCCACCTTTGTGCCGTGTCCTGGTGTCTGTAAGCCTGTGGACAAACAAACACTGACGTTTAGAAACCGCCGCATTCTCCACCCATCAGCGCTCACGCGTCACTGCTTGTTCCCCACGGCCAGGCAGTTTATAAACAATCGCTCGCGTTTCTCACCGTGGAGACGATTGTGCTCCGCGGCCATTAGTGCAAGCCTGGCTTAAGTGCCTGATTGATGACGAGCCCTTGGCGGCCAAGATCGAGCTTCTATAGGCCTCTTTCAGGGGATTAACTCGCTGTGAGGCTACCTGCCATGGACACATTTACGGCATCCGTGGATATTGCACAAAGACTTTTTTTTTTTCCATTTCCGGGGGATGGGGGGGGTTGAGGCATGAAAGCAGGCATGAGGCAATCTGAATAGGATAATGGGTGCAGGACACAACAAACTTCAAGTGTGGAAAAATAAAGCATCTTCTTAAAAGTAAGCAGCTCTTTCAGCAGAAGGTGATTCTCCTCTATTCACCATTGAATATCTGCTTTGCCCCCGTCAAAGGCACCCTGCTCTAATTAATTTCAGACGTGTAGTGTTGTGGCGCGGACGGCAATGGAGAAGCTACCACAATAGGACAATGGGCCCTTTAATTAAATCTTTCTAGCTGACAAACTTCCTTGAAAATGGACATAATAGCTACCACTGCAAACAAATTCTACCCTACAGGGCCTGTAGGACCAGACTGCACTGCGGGGCAAATTAAAACACACTCACTCATACAATTTTCTTACGTGATCAATAAGCAATAAAAAAAAAATGACCAGATTAGGGAATCCATATTGTGTTCTGAAGATAACTCCAGCAATACATGTCTGACTTGCTGTTTTGCATCAAATTTGTGGGTTAGCTGGTGTTGCGCTTTCGATCAGTTATGTTTACGTATCTTCGTACAGAAGCGGGAATCTGAAGCCGGCGGTCAGCTTCCACCATGTAGCGCCCTGGCCCTGCTGATGCCACCCGATCACAGAGGTGAGCGGTTCAGTAGCTTATCTTCCTTCTCTTTCTGCTTTTTTACACCCTGCACACACTTTGTGCTTAAGATGGATGCTTTGATCCAAAGCTCGATACTGCGGCAAATTTTTACAATTACAGAACAAAATGCTTCTGTAAAGAATAAAGAATTTTTCCTAGTAATTTGTCTGGAGAGATGGAATCATATTTGCTACAGTGTATGTTGTATATTGATTTGCTTGGTTAAATCCATGGCCCGAGCAAGATTTACAATCTTTCACTGGCATAATTCATTATCATCCATACCTTGTTCCCAGTAGTGAGGTTCTAGGATCGGACCCAAACGGCTGCTCAGCCTTTATTTGCGTCGCCATAAATCAGTAAATGAATTTAGAAAAAATAATGTTTCAGGGAGGCTAAAGTCCCCAAATTGGGCCTATGATACATAATTTTTTAACCGAAAGGTCTTATTCCCCCAGTGGGACTTGCCACTGTTCCAGTGCACATAATTGTTAATTAATTAACTGAGAATGTAGGGAGCAGTTCCAGCGGTTGGATGGTTTTCCCATAGCAGCTCAGTGTACATGGGGTACACTGGCCACCGTTAGCCTGGGCGCAGTGACCTGATCCAGTGCTGCTATGGAGAAGCCCCCAGTGCCAGCAGGCCTGGGCGAGGATGATCAAAGGCAGGCCCCCCGCAGTCCCCAGCACATTAGCCTCTTCGTCCATCATCCCACCATCCTCCATAGTGCCTATCCAGCACTGTGTCGTGGTGAGAGTTATGTCACATCGGGTGGGTGGGGGATGGGGTGACCCCAGGCATGTGCTGCTGCTGTGGCCATGCTTTCACATGGGGGGGGGGGTGGTGTTAATAGGAGACAGCACAGAAGGCTGATCGTTATTTCAATATAATATAGAACAAGCAAGGGGGGAGCTCACAATGCATTCTGGTCGGTGGGCAGCTGAGGGGTTTGAGGGTGTGGGTCTTTGCTGGTGCTCACTGGGTGGAAGGGAAATGACAGGTGTGCCATTGTGTGTGTGTGTGTGTGTGTGTGTGTGTGTGCGTGAGGGGGGGTCTGAGACTGACCTGTGGTCGCACAGCGTGTTGCTTTGCTTATATGTTCAAAGCCCTTGGTCTGGGTGGAAGCGGGTTGGGTGGGGGGGGGCACCTTTGTAAACAGTTGCTCCTCATCCACCTCCAAACTCTTTGTCATCTGCCCCTCCCTCCCCACATCCCTGCCCCGCCCACATCTAAAAAGAAAAGGAAAGCCTGTCTGATCACACTCTGATGAACTTGCCAGAGTTCCCTGCCTTAAAGGGCTGAGTGCGCGGCTCGACTCGGGGGCCTCACTGCTGCTCCCCGGCCAGACGGTCAGCAAGAACAGGCCAAGGGAAGGATGGAGGGAAGGAGCCGGAACAAACGGCAGGACGAACCTCCACCACTTTCGAAACCTTTGGCCTTCCTTGTATTTTACTATTATACGTTTTTGCGACTATTTGTGTTTTTTGTGATTACTGTTCATTGCAAGGAAATGACATCAGGAGGAACATGCTGGGCGTCGTTACCCATCAGCCCACCCCCTTAAGTCACTACAAAGTCACCACGAGCGGAATAACCGGTATTGTTTGAAGTAACTATAGTGCATCAGTCTTCTAAACTGCGAAGTTTTAAGCAACTTCCAGCTGTGGAAAGGCTGCAGTCAGAAAAGAGGCCCGACTGCAAGCAGGAGAGCAGGGGAACTTCATCTGAGGCGGCTATCTTCAGGAAAAAGGCACAAGTCAGGTAAGTGTCTACATCTCGGTCAAGTTGCCGGGTTCAGAGGTCATGGACCGGACTCCCTCTGCAGCCTGGTCCGGACCAGAGGCCCGAGGCCAGACAGCTGGGCTTGCATACCCTTTACTTTAATTCAATTGCACTTCTTCATAACTTTTAAGAACTTCCTTGATGTGGTAGTTCCTTTTAGAGGTACCCTCCTTGAACACTTTTGATATATTAATGACACTTGCTGCGCTAATACCTTTGGCCACCAGGTGGCAGAATTTGCTGTGTTTTAGATGAAGCCGCATAAGTACACAGTGTGACAGCTTCCCTGGGAAGCCTGGGTGACATTTCCTTCACATAATGACACAAGCTAATTAATCATTAGCGTTCCCAGAGGTATGCTAGTTAGAGAGGCTTTGTGCTGCCTTTTCCCAGTGGGAGGGCCCAGCTTTCGCACACTTATGTACGCACATGTTTAACCGCAGTGCACACAACTGAAACGTCTTAATGTAGCTCCATTCAGACTTTTTAGATGGAATTTTTGCTGTTTGTCTGTCGTTTTTACTGCACCTCAGTTTTGTTAACCTGTGAATCCCCACGTAAGGCGCCCCGACGGTGTCTGTAGGTGGACAGAAATCAGTGACTAGCACAAATACTGGATGCCCGTCACTTACTGGAAACCTGAGCATGATTTATATTTTAATTCCTATTCCTCGTTTATGTGACATCACGCCGCAATGCATTATGGGGCGGAGGGGTAAGAGTCGCCATATTGTGTATGATAAGTGTAGCAGTAGTTTGGGGTTCAAACGTGTCTCACGTGTCTGTTTTGTTCACTTCTGTGTGTCCCTGCTGCCTCCCGCACCTACGCATGCTCTGTAATGCCCTGGTATCCTGCTCGCATTTCCCATGTGACCTTATTCAGATGTAGCAAACAGACACCAAAGCTAATCAATTTAGCCATTTTAGTTGCTGCATTATAACTGCATTATAATGCTGCATTTTAGTTGCTGATTTTATTCTCGCCATGATATTTTGACCTGTTAACAGCACCCCCTGCTGGTCGGCCATGGCTTGCATGTATACAGTAAGCGGAGTATATCTACATTAACTATCGAGTCCATTAATCCTGAAATGGGCCATGTTTGCGCCATGGATGCATGTGACAGTTGGAGAAATGCAAACCGTCACGTCACTGTGTGCGAGAAGACAGTTCTCAAATAAATGACAGGAACAGCCTATATAAGCATGTGAAGCTTCTGTGATTGGTGCATTCTCCTAAATTAATGATAAATTAATGCACTTTTGCCTCATGCATACATCCATCGAACTTCAAGCAACTAATCTAGTGTAAGTGAGCCTAGGATCTCATGCCAGGAAGCACAGGGCTCAGGCAGGGGACGTCCTGTAGGGGGCGCCAGCCTGTCACAGGGAAAACGGCATCAGCACACACACAGGGCTATGGCGGGACTCGCACCCGCGGCCACAGGGGCGCGAGATGATATATATATATATATATACACTGTATAGATTGTATACATAGTCCCAGACATTGTATACTATAAATACTGAATGAGACATCTGATTATTGCTTAGTCGGCGTATTAGTATGACTGTATAAAATAAGTAAGCAGCCCTGATATGACCCTGGGCTTGTGTTGCAAACCCGTACCCCAGATGCATTTTTAAGAGGGATACAAGCCTGCAGCTCAGTGCGGCTGATGGTGTGACATTAACCCACCAGTCTGTTTGATGTGTGAGAGACTCTGCCGGGAGAAAAAAAACAACCCCATCCCCGGGGACTCCCATGCAACGGCGCATGTGGCACGCTGGGCCCCCCCACCTCAGCCTCCACCCCCGCTCCACGCCACCGCCGATCACCTTCGGTCACGCGCCAATTCGCCGCACGAAGGCACGATGGCCACACACGTGCAGATGACTGTGCTCCGAGGGAGCCTGTGTGAGGCGCTGACCCGTGCCGGTACAGAGTGCTGCCTGGTATCACAGCGAGCCAGGGTGCCCTGCGAGGGCACGGGGGGCCGAAGAAAGTCACCCCAGCGCCCGGCCGTTTGATGGCGCTTCACCCTTAGAAAGCACAGGCAGCATGTAACGCACGACATACACGGGAAGCGTGGAGTAAGACCCTCATTCACAGGAAATTACAGGCCAGCGAATTTTTGGCTGGACTTGCAGCCTGATCTCTCATGGAGCCCCCCCCCCCCCCCCCCCCCACTACGTAGAGACACACTTTCGGGTGTCTTGGTGAAGTTTATGAGAGCCCTGTAACTCGCCACCCTCCGTGAGCCCATAGCAGCGGGATATGGGACACGCGTCTCAGCTAACGAGGACGGGCACGCAGACACAGGCGCGACAGGGGTGGCTCCGCAGGCGAGGCGAGGCGAGGGACTCCCGGGGGAGGGGGGCGGGGATGCTACGGCTCCCGGGAACTACAGGCGGAAGGCAGGGAATATAACCCAGGATGGGGCACCAACCCATCACGGGTCACAATCACACAAAATTCATACACATTCGCACCTACGGACAGTTTGCCAACTGTCAACCTTAGCGAGTTTTTGGACTGTGGGGTGAAAAATGTCATTATGCTACAAATGTGGGTATAAATGGATAGCAACACCTGGGCAGCTTGTATTTTCACATTAGGGTAACGTGCAGGGTAATGAATAACGCCAGTGGCTCGTCTCCCTGTCGGCACCTATTTCCCCAAACTCCCTAAAAAATATCAGGCTCTGTCGGTCGCACCCCCATCTGCCCCCACCCTCCCAACCACACACCGCTTAGCAGACCAAAACAGATGGTGTTTAATGCTGAGCACAATCAAGACCGCTCAGCATCAGACGGGCGAAACTGCCACCTGCACAGGGCCCAGTCTGGGCCTAATGAACACGTCAGGATCTGTCTGCTCCAAATTGCTCCCAGTCGGAGCTGCCCCCGCTAGTCCGTCTCGGGTGGCAGCCGGCCAGGCGGCTGCTCCAAACCTCGTCACCTCCCCCTGACAGCATTCCTCCGGGCCCCTGGAAAACACCTGAATCGAAGACGTTTTTGCATCGGATATGTAAAGAGGATGGATTCTGCTGACGTAAATCTTTGTTTTAACCATTCAGGTGCATCCACTGGAAGGCACATTGTATGGGTTGAAGTTCTGAGTCCATAGCTGCTTGGGCTTTGGTTCTGTGTATCTGCACACCTGCTGTTGTTCCTGGCAGTGAATGTGCCCCCAGTATGTCATGTTTGGGACTGTTTGTCTAAATATGGCTCACCCCCCCTCCCCCCCATCCCACCAGGTTCTGTCGATCCCCCGTAGGTCCAGTTGGAGAGGTGCGGTCAGTTTCGCATGCGGTCGGACAGGGTTCACGAGGCGCTCATGACCACAATGCCCTACCCCCCCCCACCTCACTTGCGTTTCAGCTGTTGCTGGACAGAAGGCATGTGACTTTGAGAAGGAGTGTGGAGGTGGAGGGGGGGGCGCTTCTGATTTAGTTTCTCTGACGATCCAGAGGTGGCAGATGGAGTCTCCCTGGCCGTCCATCGCGGGCGCTGGCAGGGAGAGCCGCCCTCCCCGGCAGAGTAGCCTCCGCGGGCCGGTCCGTCAGTGGCGCTCTGCCGCGCGTGGGCAAACACGGCAGCCACAGGAGCATGTTAAAGGAGCGGGGGCACGGAGGAAGAGTAAATATCCTTTAACAGCCTCGATCCAGATGGATGTGTCCATGACAAAGGGCTTTTTGCCGGCTTTTTGTCGCTGGGCTGAGGAGGGGGTCATCACAATGAGGCAGGGGCATTATGCATGCAGACGGCGCCTTTCACATGTTAACGGAGGCTGAAGCACTATGATAATTGATACGGTTTGCAATTCAGGAGTCCCCCCCCCCCCCCCTCCCACCTCCCCATTAACATCAGCTCATTCTTCTAGGTCTTTCATGGAGCACTTTAGGGAAATAAAGGCTTGTGTAAGACAGACCTCGGTGCTCAGATTAAAGCGGATCTCTCAGCCTCAGCGCGGGACGTGCCCGCGTGTATCTCTGCTGCCAGGTGACACGTTCTCCGCCGCGGATTAACTCCTCTTCGGAAAGGTCTGATACCCGCTAACCGCTTGAAGGGCTGAGTCTCGGCTGCTGGCTGGGGTTCGAGCGACAGGCTGCCCCGTGGACTGAGTTCATGATGTGGTTTAACATCCTCAGAGGCAGCGCATGGTGATTGGATGTGACTGAAACTGATGATATATCAAGGAAGAGGACTAGGCTGTTCTAATTAATACTCCAGTGATCCCCTGTATGTCGTCCCAGTAACTTTTACTGTTAAACTGAAGTGGCAACAGGGAGATTTTGCAAATCCAGGGAATCCAGAAAAGCAAGCATGGGGTATTCATGGACCCCCACAAAACTAATGTAGAAAGCAGACATTTCATTTTCACCCCCTGTAACTGTAGATACAGCACACTTGACTCTGTAAAGAACACAGAAAACTTGTGTTCTGTGAACTGTTCCCCTTGTGTGTCTTGTAATACTGTCCCGTGCTTCATATTTAGCACTGGACCAAAAACAATTCTGGAATGTTTGAACATGCTGGCAATAAAGTAAGTTCCGGTTCCGATTCTGACTTGACTGGGCTACAGCATAAGTTCATTTGGAACGTACCTAACCGTTTGAACCCAGCGATATGCCACATGGCGGTTTGCCAGGCCGCTGGCCATTGGAATGTAAAACTGCCATTACCAACCAAATATCAGAGTATACACTAGCACGTCTATCCCCCCAGACAACATAATTACTGACAGATACATTTAAGAGACGATAATTAATTATGTTTTTATGATGAAAGCGACCCTTTCAGAGCTGGGCCTGGGTTTGAATACACATCCTGTATCCACCCTTGTTCTAACCCTAACCTTGTAAAGTACTTACTGAATTATATGTTATGTTAATTACATTTTACTACCAAGTAGGAATTATTACAGCACACACATTTGAAACAGTTAGGGCTTTTATTTTTTATTGCAGCTGAAGGGCTCGGCCATTAAATCACAATATGCAGCAACAGGGAAAAGACGACTGGGTGGAAGATTAATAGGTGCTGAGATGATCGGCCGTGTTTCTTAGTGCAAAAAAACATATCGCAATATGCTCTGGCGGATCTGAGTTACGACCGCAGGGGTAAAACCAGGCAGTGACAAGACCCCCAATATACGATTATGAGAATGTTGCAAACAGAGAGGGAAAATTACTCAAAAGGTGCTACAAAGATATCTTCATAAGTGGTCGACGGCGGAAGATTCGAATAAAGATGAAGGATAAAAATGTAACGAAAAGGAAAAATTGTACTGATGGATGGTTTAACTGTGCAACTGGGAGACAAATTAAACCCTTTGCCTAGATACCGCTAAACCTCATTAAATCTAGAGGATTTTCCCACATTGTTAAATTATTACAGTATAATTGCCCCGCAAATGAAACGGCAGCGGATGTGGAGGAATAACTTCTGCGTTCCCCTCTTCCCATTGACTACAACGTGTCCAAATGAACGGTGTGACAGACTCCTTTCATCCTCAACACCAATCGCAAAGAGCGCGTGAGCAAGCTGTATGTCCCGCTACGTAAAAATAAAATAATGAAAGCTAAGCGAATGGGCTGGTCATGGGTCGACCGTACACGGCATTCCACAATCAGCTCCCTGGTCTCCCATATAAATCAAGTAAATGTGTAAGTTTATTGTTGGGAAAGCAGGACCCCAAGCTGTCGGCTGTGTGTAGTAACAGTGAATGATGTACCGTTAGCTCCACGGACGTAAATCCTTCAGGTTCGGTCATGAGATCAGCATGTCTCAAGTTGCCTCTCTGACAGGAAGATCTCTATGTACAAACCAAGCATGGCGTCAGCCCCATACTTAGCCTGCAACACCTGTGCACAGCAGCCTCTGAGCGTGACGGGCTGTACATGGGTGTAGTATGTTAAATCTGCTCCTATTACCGACTGCCATGAATAACACAATTACGTCGATAATTCTGACAGACGTTAACTTTCACCGATTTCGGGTTGTGAAAGTTGTGTGTGATGTGCAGTGCTCTCCATTTGGATCTCTGATGAAAAATGCGTCTCAAGATTTCTGAGGAGCTCGGACTTAGGGTGCGCTGTCCACTGGGCACAGGGAAATTCCATCCATCCATCCATCCATCCATCCATCCATCCATCCATCCATCCATCCATCCATCCATCCATCCATCCATCCATCCATCATCTTCCGCTTATCCGGGGTCGGGTCACAGGGAAATTGACTTCCTTAAAGGACACAGAGCGCATGTTCCTGTCGCAGTCGCTGCCATGCGGCGCTCGGTCACTCCTGCAACGCGACACGTGTTCCCCCCCCAATCCGCTGTAATGTTCACGCGGGGCGGGTTTCACCCCAAACTTTAACGATTCTGCCGTAAAACATTTATGTTTCCTTGAGCGCGACGGGGCTAGCAGGCTCCAGATAGACAAAGCTCACAAAACAAGGGAACGACGCAGCAAGCCGGCAGCCTTTAGCGTTTATAAGGCACTTAACGGCGCTGATCACACATACAATTAAGCTGACATGATATTGTCATCATAAAAAAAAAAGCACGATTTTCTTTGTAGACCTGTGGAAAATTAAATCTGTCGAAACCTCAGAGTGTGGTTTTCTTGACATCGTTCTAAAGTTTATGGGCCTTGCAGTGTGTGGTCAGACCGGGACCTCGGCTGAGAACGTTCCACCTTGCGCGTTCAAAGGGAAACGTCAGCGCGCCGCAGACCCACAATGCTGCGCTCTACTTGGGAGGTCCGCTTTTCACGAGGCGGGCCAGCCCGCGGTGGCACCGGCGCTCAGCGGGCAGTGCTGCCGGTCGGTTCGGCCTCTAGGTGAGCGCGTCCTCCCTGCGTATTCTGGTGCCATTACTTCGGGGTCTCTAATTTGCTGGTGCAGGCAAAAAGACACCCTGTTCGGGTTTGTGATAGAGCGGCGTGTTAATCTGAGTCACGTACTCCGCTTTCCAGGGTAGGGGCCTGGTTATACCTGGGGGGGATGAGTGCATACCAATGGTGTAAATGGAATATGGTGATTTGAATGACATACATACTCATTCTTACCCATTGACTGATGAGTGGGGAAGCCTGGTTCAATGTTTACAGAATTAATATATATGTAGGACGGGGGGGCATGGTGCAGTGGTTAGCACTGTTGCCTCACACCTCTGGGACCCGGGTTCAAGTCTCCGCCTGGGTCACATGTGTGTGGAGTTTGCATGTTCTCCCCATGTCGTCGTGGGGTTTCCTCCGGGTACTCCGGTTTCCCCCCACAGTCCAAAAACATGCTGAGGCTAATTGGACTTGCTAAATTGCCTGTAGGTGTGAATGGTGTGTGAGTGTGCTCTGTGATGGGCTGACCCCCTGTTCTGGGTTGTTCCCTGCCTCGTGCCCATTGCTTCCGGGATAGGCTCCAGACCCCCCATGACCCAGTAGGATAAGAAGTTTGGAAAATAGATGGATGGATGGATGGATGTAGGATGGGTGATATAAATGATATATCAGCTTACTGTCTCATAACATTTAATCAATTTAAAAAAAAGAGAAACTTGGATAAACTGTCGATAAGGAACATAAAATCCTTTATTATCCTATATGCACAAATACATTGGATTGTTTCTCGTTACCTCCCCCACCTTGCTTTACATAGCTTGGGGGTCAGAGTGCAGGGTCAGCTAGCATGCAGCGCCCCTGCAGCTGGGGGTTAAGGGCTTTGCTTAAGGGCCTTTGGAGATGTGACTGTTCCGTCAAGGCCGGGCTCAAGCCACCGATCTTCTGGTCACAAGCAGAGAGACTTAGCCCACACACATCAGCCTATCGCGTCACAGAAATGAGTGCAATTCCAACCAATCATATGGTAGTTTTTTAAGGAAGGACAACCTACGTCCAACGAAGGCGCAGCGAGGCTGGTTGAGTTCCTGGAGCACGCCGCCTGCGGTTGTTTGGGTAATATCATGGAGGACGTGAGCTCTCCCTCAGAGGAAGCGTCGAGCGGCGGCGAAGAAAGCGACAGCTCAGCAGCGATAATATCTTTCAAAAAAGGAAATACCGTGCTTGAACATGGTAACGACGCTGCTTTTTTGCAGTTAGAACTTCAAAGTCCGACACATAACAGACTGGTGCTGTGTGCAGTAAACTGTGGGAAAACTTGCCGGAAATACCGCGAGCTTCTTTCCCTACTTGACGCATATCCACACGGAACGCATGGACTACGTACAGTCAGACACACAGACAAATTAGGCTTTCCACTTTCAATCTGAAGAAAGACTGGACTACCAGCGAGGCAGTCAGGGTAAAAACAGCAACAAACCTTATTTCTGGCGTTTTTTAACGCTACGCCCCACAACAAAAAGCAGATTTTTTTTTTTTGTCAGATTTATTTATTGAAGTTACATTTCAGTTTCTTGCTATTTTTCTCCAAAAATGGAGCATCAAAATAAAAAACAATTAGTTATATTGCGATAATTGCTGATATTGATCGGTATGAAAAAATTATCAGGATATATTTTGCATTAATGACATTCAATGTCATTAATTTAGCATAAATTACATTTAACTATTTTAAGAGTCATAGATTTATTTCTAGTTATTTATTTTCTATACCAGTAAATACTATTGAATGTAAGACATCCCAATTCTGCCATCTATGAGACACACAGATACAGGAGGAGAGCAAAGTTAGGGGTCTTGTTCAAGGGCATAGCAGTGACATCACTCTGCAAGCCACAGGATCTGAAACAGTGACCTTCCAACCACGGGTCTTGTCCTGCAGAGTCACACGCTGCACAAAAATGTGCTAACATGCTACATTATACAGTACATAATAGATGTTTATATGAAGCTGTTGCATCCGTTTAAGCTATGGGATGCAACGAATTCAGACGTCTAAATCCTATTGTTTCAGGTTCTGCGCCTACATTTTTCTCTTTACAGTTACACAAATCAAATGGTTCTAGACTGAATTTGCATTTCTGATTGACCTCTATATGAGAGCATATCTGAATGTGTGACAGCTATAGATTGTAGGCAGTTATAACGTACGAGGAATATGAGACTGAACTGAAAGTATAGTCATTTTAATGCAAATACTCCTTCATCAATGCATTACATGCTCTCATTAATATTACCACACTGACATGCGTAGCTTAATGCCAGGGGTCCGTTCTGAGAAATGCATCATTAAGCAATTTTGTTGTTGAGAGAACATCATAGTGTACTTCACACACCTATGTGGTACATCCTACTGCAGACCTAGAAGCACAGTTGGTTTGTTCACAGCACACGTTGGTAACGCATTATGCTACGCCGTTACGACGGCTATAGCTAGGCAATAGAAATTTTTCAGCTTCCGTTATAATCTCATGGGATCGTCGTCGTAAATGCGGTCCGTCATTGACGGGAAACGTCATTATGCGGCGCATGACTGTATTACATATCAGTAAAATAAAAATTAACTTTAATCATTAAATGTGTAACGTTTCAGACAGGCGCCAACATGGCGGCTCCGTGGGTCGGCCTATTGCCTCACACGTGCTGATTAAGAGTTCGATCCAGTCTCAGCTCTTGTGCATTTGTTCAGTTTGCATGTTCTTCCCGTGTCGCAATACAAGGTCATGCAGTGGGGCTAGCAGGCATCTCTAAATTGTGTTTGTGCCCTGAAATGGAGTGAAATCCTGCCCAGGATGTCCCACCGGATGGTGCCCTGCTCAGGGCCGGAGGATGGAGTGATATTTGATGTAATGTTTTAAGTAGCATCCCAATAAAGAAGATAAGCAATCAATCAAACCGAAAAAATTCCCGACGTAGCAGAAGAATTCTTATATAGTAAAGAACGTAAGATACGTAATATGGATATGACATTTTTAATATCAAATGTAAAAATGTCAGTGTTCAACACCAAAATCTTAAGCTACCATTTACATTTCCCCTTAGTAAGATCATTTCCAGAACTGGTAGCACTGGGTCTTATTAACCTGTAGTTAAAATTGTTAATATACTGCATGATTTCAGGTCAGTCCTAGCAGAAAAAGAAATGTTAGCAGTGATAGATAATTATCATTCACCTCCTTCAAAATGAACACACTTGTGAATGAATGAAGCACGTACTGTATCCTGGAAAATAGGCCGTAAGCTGAGCTCTGAGCCTAATCGCAAACGCGGTTGCTGCTGATCAGACGAGGAGGGTGCAGACGGTCAATCTGCCGGATTTAGCCTCCCAGTGAAGCCTCTTTGTCTCCTCGGACCTCCCTGCCACCGTCGGCCCTCGCCATGTGCCTGCCTACTTATTTATTTAATCACCGCGAGCTGGACCCGCCCCCTGCCACTGGTGGCCGCTCGCCCCCACTGCTTTGGGCCCCCCAGCCCAGCCATGTCCCAGGGCTCTCTGGTCTAGGCGACATGTATAAATAATGCAAATGTTATCTTTTAGTGTGTGTCTCAATTTATTATTAATCCCCATCAAAGTAAATGAACCTCTATATTCCTACTAAAGACTGCTTTGGGGTATCTCGGTCTGTTGCCCCAGCCAGCATCCTGTCTCCCCCCCCCGCTCCTACTTATTCTCAGGGAGGGGGGCATTGTTTTTTTTTTTTTGAGGGGGGGGGGGTTATAGGTGGAGCCTGTGGCTGACATCTTACTGATGCAGCGTAATGGCCTCTGGCTGCCGCTGGCTGATTTCTCGGTTAAGTCGGGGGGGGGTGGGTGGGTGCTATTGGGGGTCTGAATGGGGGCATAAAGCCTTCTGCCCTGCTGGTCAGGGGAGACAAGAATTGCCTCTGATTCTAGTCTTAAGAACAAAGAAGGGTTTGCCGGGCCAATCAGGCGTGGAAGGGTCAGAAACACAACACGAGGCATGTCGTCTGTAATTGTGTGTGAGGTCGTCCTTAACTGTATGGAGGAGTCCGGCATGCGGCCTGTGCAGGCGCAGTGTGCAGAAACCTGCCACCGTTACACGTGCAGTGTGCGCTGTGTTGCTGCTTCTTGGCTGCTGTCACCTGCCCCCCTCCCCCCCCCCCCCCAATCTACCACGCCCAATCATAATGCCCCTAAAGTTGGCCGAGATGGCACAGCCCCACCCCACTGGAAATGCGCCGAGGGACTTGCAGCCATGCGCGACCACGATCGCGCAAATACGGAAACTCTCCATGCCGTTCGCTCGCGGTGCCGCAGAACGCAAACACGACTTAATCAGAAATATCAGGAAGACCACGGTGTTTGGAAAACAGACAAAATAACAAATTATTGCAACGTGTTCATTGCGATAACATAAAAGAATGCATCTAGTTCCGACGAATGCTTAACCAATATGGAGTTGCAGTGATTTAAAAATAATCAGGACACTGTGGTCACCAATGCGTGTGTATTCTCACATTGTTATACTACAGGAGAACCATAGTATACTGTTTATGTCCTTTTATGCGTCTCTGAGTTTCTTCTCCGAAACACACCCTGAAAGTGAAATTGACTGCATTTATAACAAAGCAGGGAACGTGATTGGAATGCCCATATATGGAAAACCACTGGAGTCATTGATTTACAAAAAAAAAAAAAAACGTGAAAAAGTTGCATAGAGAAACAGCAACTGGCTTGTTCATGCATCACTTGTATCTGATCTGCATCAGGCCGACGTAATCATTTTAAGACTACCATTCAGAAACAGGGCCCAGAAAAGCTTTAACAATGCCGGTCTTATTAAATCACAGACTAAAATTTACAGCATATTGTGATTTACTGTTGTAATCATAATATAAAGGAATTGTGAGGAATGCAAATGTGGGCTGGGGCTGCCTGGGGGGTCTGTTACTCACATACTGCGACTGTGGGTTCTGATGCTAAAGGCTGAACACAGGGGTCGGCGTTTGGTCCAAGTTCCCGAGTTGGGGGCCGTCCAAGGGACTCCGGGGGACTCCTGCACCACTGGCGAATCACGGTCGACCTTCCAGACGCTGCTGCTGACACAGTGTCGTGGTTTTTTCTCCTTCCCCCCCAAATCAGAAGTCAGAGGGCCGCTTGTGTAGTATCCAGAATTCAGTCTTTATTGCAACAATGAAGTTACAACCAAGGCTGGACACGTAAGTGTGTCCAGTACTGTTTTACATCAATTTTTCAATCAATCAAGTTCTTATCATTTAACAATATCTTGTCACTTAAGCATCATCATTCCTTCAGCCATTCACAATAATTGTTTTTTCCCTTAAATCCACACCCCTAGGTGATAAGTTTGTCCATCATTTCTTTTACCGTTTGGTCTCTCGGCTGAACATAATGGTGGCGCGAGCAGCTCCACTTGGTTTTTTAAAAATGCTCAGCCGTGAACTTCTGGTGAACTCAGGCGAATCCCTTCCTTCAGCAGTAAACCTAGGCAGTTTCAGCCTTTTACTCATTGTCTAACTAAAAGGTTGATAATATATTTGTCCTTTAACATAGTGATAAAATATACGCTAATAAAAGTGAATATTCATAGATTCAGGACTAACATAAAGGAGCTAAGAGAAACTCAGACTAACAAAAGGTGCAAATACATACTCAGTTGGTTACATTGTGTTGATTACATTATAATGTTTACATTGCAATGATTACATCATGGATATTTCGCATACTTTTTAATAATATCATAATACTTATATATTAGTATTCTACGTTATATAGTGCTAAATAATATTCCATAACAGGAGATCGAAAGATGAATCCGCCACGAAGGCCGAGCGATAGCGATCAGTCAGGTGACTGGCGACATTGTAAGGGGGGGGGGGGGGGGAGCAAGAAATTCAAAAAGTCGGGAGAAGGACGAGATATGAGAAACGGGGACATATCTTCCCCCCCCTCATTTTGGGGAGAAGGTCCATATACAACCACTGCAGCAGACTCATGTTCGCGGACGCACTGCGAGGCAGATGGTTAATGTACCCTCAGTTTTCTCATTGAATAAATGTATATGGTCTTGGGAGCCACTGAGGAGTGACATCAAATCATGGCAGTTGTGCCTACTGATATAGCAACAAACAGAGAGATATATAAATATATAAATCAATAAATAAATATGATATATAAATCACTATAGCATGTTTCTTTATTTTGAATTGATAAAACTTCTCTGATTAACATCACAATTAAGAATTAACTGTAAGAGAAACTTACGAGCAGTGACCTGGACTTTCATTTTTGGAGAAATTCGATATAATTCCACGTTATTTAAATTGCGCATCTAACACAACTAGAATTCATGTGTTATGCTTACTATACCTGTGCAGTTTGTATAAAATTTAGTGGCCTAGCACTGGCTTAAAACCAAATAAAACGTCATTGGGAGACACGGAGAATTTTTTTGCAAGTTTTGGTGGCACACGCAGGAAGTGACATCACGGGTCAGATTAGGAAAAAGGTGTTGAGGCGCGCGGAGCTGGACCTGTCCAGCTGCAGGTGAGAACTGAGAGGTGTCAGAAATGCAGGCATGAATCATGCAGCCCCGCCGGACGCCTTTTTGATTTTACGTTTGCTCTTGTTTGCTTTTTCCTTCAGATCGGGCTCAGTATTTCCTTTTTAATTTATTTTAATTTTACGCACCTTAATTAGAGAAGTCGTCGAGAAGGCTGCCGGGGCATGTGTAAGCGTTAACGGTCTAGGGGGCGCCACACTAGGCTATCGGGACATCCGGTCAACACGGCAGAAATGCTACGGAAACCGCACTTTGTACGACAGGTCATGTCTGTATTTGGGCCTCCAAATCGCTGCCATTTAACACAAGCCTGCTGGTTTGATGAGAAAAACAAGACACCGCTCCGACAGTCACAAAGCCCTGATCATTTTCTGTGAAATATTAATGCAAAAATATTTTGCAGTCCCCTTATAAGAACACGTATAGGGTCTGTGGATATTAAACAGTGGTAATAGTATAGATTTATTATTATTATTATTATTATTATTATTATTATTATTATTATTATTATTATCAGTAATAAATGTGATACTTTCTTTTCGTGTAGAAATATTTCATGTAGCGTGTCGGTTTACTGAGCTGAACTGGTTGTGTTTGCCTGCAGTTAAGCACTGTAAACGGTACTCTTTTAGTTAGCCAGTCTAAATCCCGGAGTTTCGAAACACTATATAATAAGCTTTTTAAAAATCTTTCGTTTCTCTGTATATCCAGTGTCTTTGAATACCTAGGGATGTTATTTGGCTACTATGTTTTCTTTTCTTATTACTAATTTGTCCGGCTTCGTGTTAGACGGGGTAACACTGTATTTTTAATTATTATATTCATTAATATACTTGTTTAAATGGCTGAAATTACGAATGGGACGTATTTTGTTTAAATTCTGGAAGGATCTTTACATCGGCTATTTGACCCACAGCTTTGTAGCATTAGATTATTATACCAGCATGTTGAGTTTTATGCCCAGTCCTACCAGTCAGTTTTTGCTGGGCTCCCGTGCCCTTTCTGGCGAATTATTTCTGCCTCTCTGAACTCCCCCCCCCCCCCCCAGCTCCGCAGCATTGGCAGTGTCCCGCCTGATCCAGGCGCTCAGCCACAGCGAGGAGCTTCTGTGGCCGAACTGTTGGGTGGAAATCAGGGAGCAGAGAGCATTGGGCCCATTGACATCTGACAGGTGCTGCAGAGACAGGAATCGGGAGACAAGGGCAGCCCTGTCTCGCCGGGGGTCAGATAGCAAGGCAAGTTCAAAACATATCACTCTTATGCTGGGGGATGGGGTGGGTGAAATCTGGCTATCTGCTTTTTTTGAGCACCTCAGAATCATTATGGGTCCTGATGGAGCAGTGACCAGACTTAGCTGTATTCCGAACCTGCTGCTTCAAAGTTTCTGCGTAGCGGGAGCTACAAAAGACCGCGTCCGTATTCATCCGTTCTTTGCATCGATGTCTTTGCCGATTAAAACGGCATTCTGTCTAAACCCGAAATGATGTTTGCAAAGAATGGTCACGCTGAAAAGAAAATGCGATCCAGTGCTGCCGTTCTTTCTTCATTTATTTTGCTGTGTGTTTATTTATTATTTTTTTAACGACTGCCTGGCTACCACGGTTACAGTCGCCGCACATCCAGACGAGCTGCCCCCTTTTAAAAACTGTATCGTTTAGCATTCTTTCAGGTTTTATGAGCAGGTGTTTTTGATTACGGCCAGGAAGTTTATTGAAATTTCTTGATGGCAGAATTTCTGCTTACTCCTCATTAGACAAACAAACACACACGTCTGTGGACATGTGCGCCACACACACACACACACACACACACACACACACACACACACACACACACACACACACACACACACACACAGAGATTAGGTATTTATATCTTTGTTGAGATTCTCCGTTCATATCTCTTGGCATAACCCTAATCCCAGATATGAGAATTATTACTCCCACCCAGCCCCAACCCTAACCATAAGTAACCAAACAAAATACGAGACGTTTGCCTTTATTAGGTTTTTGATTGCAGTCACAGGTCTTTGTGGGGACCTGAAAAATGGCCCCCACAACGTCAGAATAACAGATTTTTATTACATCGTGGTGGAGCATTTCGACACCACAATGTAATATAAACATAACATAACATGGCACACGCAGGCAGGGCTACTGAAATGCAGCTCTATGCACATGTAAGATGGAGACTCATAAAATGCATTATGTGTTTATATGTTTTGGCTTGAGCAGTGACACAGACTGCTACTACATTTTAAATATGGTGGAATATGATATTTTGGTGGAGCCAGGCTTGCATCAAAGTTTATTTGCCGGTTGTAACACGCTCGAACCAGCCATTCACCACATGTGGCCTCTCAGAGGTCACGACTCCTGGACAGGGAGGGGGCTGGCGGGGCCTGATGAACAAAGTGCCAGGGGGGGTCAGTTGCCTGTAGCAGTAATTCTTTGGTATTTCTGTAATTTCTCCCGCTTTCAGGAAGCGATCCCAGCAAACACCCGAGCGAACATTCGTTTGCTTTCGTCGACTCTCTAATACTGCAGGAATTATCATGTCCGCAACATTTCCATGCGACATGCGTGTAAGGCGTCCCTGTGATCTTCAACGGTCTGCTTCCTTTGACAGAATCGTTGGCCGTTTTATTTGCGCTCGTATCGGTTTGCACTTTTGCACGTTTTTGGTCGAGCCTGACTTTGAAAGGCGGCACTGAAATCCGAGTTTGCATTTGGGACTTCAGTCTTTGAGGCTTATTTGCAATGCGTCATTGCAGGAAATATTATCAACTGCAGAGAGTGGTCTTTCTCGGCTATGTTAGATACGTCACTCTGGCTGTAGTGCGTGCGTGCGTGTGTGTGTGTGTGTGTGTGTGTGTGTGTGTGTGTGTGTGTGGGGGGGTGGGCTGGAGAGGCTTCTGATCAACTATTTGTCTGCATCTTGGGCCAAACTGCCTTTGTCTCCCCCCCCCCTGGCCCGCAGCCTATTTCCCCATGGCTGAGGGGGTCTGTAAAGTGGCCTGTTTGAAGGTGTGCTTTATCTGGGATTTCACCAAGCCAGAAAAGAGCACAAAGCCCCCGCAGAGGTGAAGGTTTGGATCCTCCCTTAGCTTCTGCTGTGCTCTCGAATTCCCCGCTAATCCCGGATTTGGACGTTCCCTTCATTTGCAGTGTTAGGCCAGGGGTCGGCTCTGCGCGACAATGGGGACGCGGTCCGGCCACCTCAGTCATGTGACGCTGCTCACCCTGTCAGAGGAATATCATTTAAAATGCTTCCCTGCTTTCATTTGTTGCCAGCTCTTGATACATAAAACTGAGGTTTCTTTCTCGTCACTTCACCAGTTGTCCTTTTTTATAATTTTATGAAGTGTTTGCAGTTTTCATTCTTTGTTTTTCCTGTTTTAATGGATGATATGTCTATGGTAGAAAGGGATGTACGCAGAATAAGTTGAAAAATGTGTCTTTTTCGCTAAAATGTATCCAGCTAGTGAGGCTGGTGGTACAGTAATTGTTAAATGGAAGCCAGGTTCAGGAGAGTCTGTTATTGGTGACTCGTAATAAGCCCCTCCCTCCCTTTTAGATTCCCAGGTCCTTAGTGTGTGCTTTAGGGAAACCACATGTTGCTTCACGTGAAACGTTTTGCAGACATGAAAATACCTTTCATGTGAATGTGGTATTACATAAAACCTTATACTCATTGAAACAGCCAGAAATTCTGCAGTGATACTAATAGTTCTAATTTTGTTCATGTGACTGCTCCAGTGTGTGACTGACCGCTACAGTGTGTGGAAAAAACTGCTAAAGTGTGTGACTGACCACTACAGTCTGTGACTGACTGCTCCAGTGTGTTTGGTCACTCGAGTATGTGACTGATCACTCGAGTATGTGACTGATCACTCGAGTATGTGACTGATCACTCCAGTGTGTGACTGATCACTCCAGTGTGTGATTGATCACTCCAGTGCATGATTGGTCACTCCTGTAGGTGACTTATCACTCCAGTGTGTGATTGATCACTCCAGTGCATGATTGATCACTCCTGTAGGTGACTGATAACTCCAGTGTATGATTGATCATTCCACTGACCTCTCGAGGCCAACCACCTCCTAATGGATACAAACAGAGAGTCGTGTTAGTGTCACAGAAAAATTGAGATTAGTTTTTCTGTTACTTCTATCACCGGTTCTCATATAGCCTGATTTAAATGCAGATAATCAGCATCCTTTTTATCCAAAGCATCACAATAAAACCAGTAATAAGTCTGACTATACTGGTTCTTCCACTAAAAGTGTCACTACCTATTATGTTACAAACACTGTTAGGCATTTGAACATGTACAACATTTGTAGCATTTTACATTCTTATTTCCCATGTTTTCTGTACTCTCTCTCTCTCTCTCTCTCTCTCTATATATATATATATATATATATATATATATATATATATATATATATATATATATATATATATATTATTTAGGAACTACTGGATGATGAAAATATGTCGCATCAGAGATTTGCCTCTAAGATTCAGTAAACTTGTATCTATGCCAGAATTGGGACAGACGCTAGAATCTTCTAACCATAAATATATGTGCAGTGCAAGAAGAATCCCGAATGTATTTCACGACCCTACATGATACTCCTTAATGGCATGGAATTTCCTTCAGTTAATACTGCGCATTACAAATAATGGCAACAGCTGTGCTATTTTATTCATATGAAGACATTTTTATTCAGAATGACTTGTGTAGCCAGCATAATAATGTTACATTGCGTAATTTCAACATCATGAAGCATTTTTCTAAGCGTGCAACAATGCCTGAGAAAATCGAATGAAAA